>NW_021146989.1:0-25000 GCF_002837175.3 Physeter macrocephalus
CCCCTGCCTCAGCTTACAGGCCCGCTGCTCAGCCATGACCTAGGCCACGCTGCCATGGCGGGTCCTCCTAACACTCACCTAGCCTTGACCGTGGTCTCCAGATACAACCCCCGTATTCACTGGGCACAACACAACCAGAGAAAACTCAGACATAGTCTCCACTTTGAAAGAACTCGAGATTAGTGAGGGAGATAAACTTGCACACAGAAACCTTTAATAGAGGCCAGAATGTGATAAGGGCTATAATGAAGCTAAAGCTATCATTTATCATTGGAGTGTCTTCTCTGTATTGGGCACTGGCCCAATACCATTTCCCACATGGCCGCATCAACTCTTTGTGGGTCCTTTACCCCCAAGGGGCCTGTCCCCCTGCTGTCCTGCCCTGAAGCAGGTGGAGGCTGGGAGGCTCAGGTCTTCACCTGAGAAGTCCGGCTCAAATGCTCAGCAGATCTGGAATTCACTGGGAGCCAGAGGATGGTGCCCACCTGTTCTGCTTCCTTAGGGTTGATGCAGAAACTGTGTTCCTCCTCGCCTTCCCTCCTCTCCACACCATGGGGACCTGCTTTGTCCTGCAGCTGTCCCACGAGCCCTGCCCAGCAAGTCCCAGTTGTCTTGGATCTTTACTTTCCTCCGAGCTAAACAGATCTCTGTCTTGCTAATATTGACTGCCTTTCAAAGCCGAATCATGATGCTAAATTATCACTCTTTTTAAGAAGCAAGATGGGGGAAGGGGAATTGGAGGAAGGGGGATGGACATGGGATGGAGAGGACCAAGAGTCTCTTCTTCTCCCTTGCTGCAGAGATTAAGCAACTGAAGGGGGCATTCTGGGGAAACTGGGACTCAGGATGGTCTGATAACCTGCCCAAAGCCACATACCTTATTAGTGGTGGAGCTGGGACCCTACTGTTGACTTTATCATAAAGTGGGTGAGGATGAGAAGTGGGGGGTGTGGGCACATCAACCAGGCTGGGCAGAGCCTTCCCCAAGCTGTTCACAGTCCCCGCCTCCCTGCCCCATGCAGGACTCCAGGGAGAGCCTAGAATCACACCTCCAGGGAAGTCAGGCAGGAACTCTAAAGGTTGGGCAGGGAGGGCTGCGGAGCTGCCTCAGGACCCACTCTCCCTTGGCTTCTGCCATGCATTTCGGCATAACGCACATTTGACGGTTCTGCGCGGGCCGGCTGGGTACCGGGCCCTGAGAAGGACAGATAGATCGGGCATGTCCCTGGCCTCTAGGAGTTCACAGCCTCCTGAGGGAGACTTACTGCGGCTCTGGAAGCCACACCACCCAGAACGCCTGCAGTAAGACAGTGGCATCAATTATCAAGTCACTGTGTCTGCGCTGGGCCGGAGCTGGCATTCCGCACTCACACTTGGCTTTGCCGGCTGGCGTTGTGTTAGCTCTGCCCATAGGGGGCGCAAGACGGCGCCTACGGGCTGGAGGCGGGAGAGCCGGCTGGCTCTTTCCTGTTTGTTCCCCGTCTGCTTCCTGCAGGCTTCCTGTTTCCGTGAGCACCATCCCACCACTATTCTTCCCTAGGCCCCAGGCAAGGCCAGACTGTAGCAGCAGCTGACTCCAGTTGCAGCTTTTCCAGCTCCTGCAGAACCCATTTTACCCCACCCTGCCCCCAAGAGACACTGTCAACAGCCGGCTGGCGCCCCTGCTGGGAGGTCTGGTCCCAGGCACATGGCCTTCCCTCCTCCCAAGTCCGAGTTCCAGCTCTGCAGGGCTCCTCCTCTGTGCTTCTAAATGTTCCCTTTGCTCCCTCAGCCAGGGGAACGGTGGCTGCTTCCTGAAGCTGTCCCAGCTTAGGGACCTCCTTTTACCCTTCAGTTTATCTAGTTAACGACTTTATACCCAACAGTTCTTTCTATTAAGTTCTCTCTCTTCTTACTGGACACTGCTACAATATCTTTAGTGGACTCCTGTTGTTTTGATCTCTCACAGTATCCCTCTGACCCGCCTCCGATAGCAATACCCCTTGTTTACAGAACTGCTCCTCACACATGACTGCTCCAGAGGATCCTATGTGACCGCTGCCCTCACCTGGCCTGGATATGGTGTTGGTCCCAGAGGTGGGCATGTGGCCTAAGCCAGCCAATTAGAGCCTCCCCTGGGACTTGTATACACTGAGGTCTCTTTATTCTAGGGCCACTAACTGGGATGGTTTTAGCTGGATTGTCTGCAGCCATGCCTCTCCTCTTCCCCCACCCCCATGCCAAATATTTCTATTTGTAGTAGAAAAAAATGAAGGCAACTCACAAGGAGAGAAAAGTGATTGAGCATGGTGAAAGACAGCGGACATCACTGAACCCTCAATCCAGACACCCCATGTCCACTCCATCCCTGTCTTTCCCAGTTTCCTGAACCCAAAGATCCCCTTTGTGTTTAAGCAAATGTGAGTTGGGTTTCTGTCACGTTCAACCAAAAGAGCCCTGACTAATATGGCTGAGGCAAATCTCCTCAGAAATGAATTGTCTAGAATCAAGGTGAGTCAGGACCTCGTCTAGTTAGATTCCTCACCAGGTGCAGCACGCATATGCAACGTCTCCACCACACAACAGTCCTGGAGACACCGGAAGACAATGTGTGTGTCCCTCTGGACAGAAGCAGAGAAGCTCTGGAGGATAAAACTAACCGGAGCACAAAAGGAGCTAATGGAGATCCTGTTTATGAAAGTGCCTAGATGTTCAATCAGCCAGGGCTGAGCCAGGACCAAGTTGAAGAAGCAAAATCTAAGTGGGAACCAAGTAACAAAAGAGTCAAGAATATGGCCCAACTTCCATCCCAGAGTCCTGAGCGTAATTCTGCCCTATACAATTTTTCTCCCTCCCATTTGTGTGGAAAAATATATAGACAATATGCGTGATATAATTATAGGATCGTATTAGTATTCATTCTTTCTCTAGTCAGGCTCCTTTTGGAAATGGTGGTCTTCAAATCTCGCTGAGATAAAAACAATTCTAATCCAGACTACCTTTCCCCTTACTGCAGGACCAGGGTCACAGGGACCTTAGAGACCATTTAGTCCACACACACACCCACTCCTACCCCCAGATAAAGAAACGGGGGGTCCTGGCTGAATCACGTAGCTGGTGACCCTTTAGGTGAGGAACAGAGCCCAGGTGTCCTTTCTGAATGTCAGGGGTCTGACTGAACAGAAACCTCACAGAACTCAGAGGCCTTACAGCCGCTCTCTGACAGGGTTTCCTGCAAGGCCCTTACAGGAGGGACAAGGCAGTTGAGGGCCCAGGGGTCAATAGGCCTGCAGGGCCACCCTCTCCAGCTGTGGTCATTTGTATGCGATTTCCCAAGAGTAGGAGCTTCCTCCAGCTATATTTGCAAGTTTCTTCTCTGCACTAGAAACTCGAACAAAAACACAGTTAAATGGCACCAATTTGCCAACCCCAGCCCAAACCCAGCAGGCCGTGTGATGATGAAAAAGCACCCTGGGCCAGCAGCCAAAGCTAGGGCTCCAGGTGGACAATTTGGGGTAAGTCACGTAGCTTCTCTGGGCTTTTGCTTCCCCATTTGACACACGGAGGGAAACGGCATACCTCCTGCCCTTCCTGCCTCCATGGGCCACTCTCTCCAACTCCCTCAACCTCAGGCACTGCCCTGACCCTGCAGCCCCTCAGTCAGTGCCCCCTTCCCCCAGGCAATAGTGGAACAGTGCCCATCGCAGGGTACAGAGTTTCCAGAAATGCTGAGGAGGGGGCTTGCCAGGCCTGAGATTCACTTGCGAGACCTGTGGGCGGCGATCACACACCTTCACTCCCGTCTTCTGAATCACAGAAACTGCAGCTCTTGGGTTTGCCCTGTCAGCCCAGCATCTGCAATCACCTGCTGACTGTGCATAGGAGTCAGGAGACCAGGGTGGATCTCCAGGGGCTTGAGAAGCAGAGACTTTCATTCCTGCTCTGCTGTGAATTCCCTCCATGGCTTGACACCCCTTTGGCTGTGTCTCAGTTTCAAACCTGAGAATCACAGAAACCCAACAGGTCAGAACCAGGAGGAGAGCTCACAGATTTTAGCCTCCTTGCTCCCAATTCATCTCATAGGTGAGGATCAGGAAGCCAGAGGGGAGAGGGGGCTTTTCGCAATATGTACCTTGAAACTGCGAATTTAGTTAATCAATCTATGAAAAATATTTCTCACACAACTTGTCATACCGGTCCTTACTGTTAAATCTATCAACCCAGTCAGACTTACTTTCTATCAGAAAAGTAATGGGCATTTCAAGGAATATCATACAATCTACTGGAAAATAAATTTTGGAATAAATCTCTAAGATAGAGTTCTAAAAATAGGTCAAGATTTACATGATTTTGACCCAATATAATTATTTAATTTATTTTACAAGTTATAAAAACAAAATCATAGCTTAATATGTGGTTACTGGTTACTTAATTTGTAAAGTTTATAAATAATGTTGTAATCTGAAGACAAAATTGTAAGTTTTTTAGTAAGTTAGGAGTTTGATAAAAAAGCATCCTTTTTCTTTGAACTCTGGTGTTGGTTTTGGGAATAAGTTAAAGAAACAATTCCATTCATTTCATTGGACATTGTGATCAAATTGTTCTATGTATTTAACGAAAGAGAAAATATGAACTCCACTAAAAAATAATTGGCCCACGGCCAGCATACTTTAAATGAGAGGTAGAAAATATGAACATTTTACAAGATGAAATAAGATGAAGATTGTCTGCACCTGGAATAAATAATTTATGATGTGATTTGATAAAAATAACTTTAAACTACTTTATTGAATAATGCACACAAATATGAAAGACATCACATAAAATTTTATTTGTTTTTTTTTTTTCAGTGTATCTTGAAAGATGTGACCATCCTGGAAACATTAGACTTACATTTGGAGGATAGAAGAGTTAAAGTTCTTCAACAAAAATTGTTATTACTTCCACCACTGCACTCTTCTGTGCATCTGGATTCAGAATATCCCAGACTGAGCCCCAATTCCCATTTTTAATGCCAGGCTTTACCCTTTAACAGAAATGTGTGTAGGACCTTGAAAGGCTTTGTGCCCTGAGGGTTTGGGGTGGCTTGATTAATCCTTAAAAGAGGCTTCCATTTTGTTTATAGCCTGGGAAGTTTCACATCCCTCAGAGGATGAGGGCATATCGGGCTTTCTTATGGTAGGGGAAGGGTTAGCATGAAGCCAGGTGCCTCCCAGGGAGATTAGCTTTAGGAAAGAGTACCGCGGGAAGCTGAGCATCTGGACATCGAGTCCTTTCAAACCTACGATGGCAGGTCTAGACTCTGTGGCTGCTTCTCCTACCTGTAGGGGTTTGCATCCCCTTTGAACGCCACTGCGCTAGGGCACGGGCATCCAAGATACCATCTAAGGTTCCCATGGAGCAACCCTACCCATGCTCTGGGTCCAGCTGGCCTTGCTGCCCCTCACTTGCTCACACCCTGGTTTCCACCTTTCTGCCTCCAACCTTTGCTCCAGGCTGGAGGAAGCTGACAGGTGTCCAAGGTCACACCGGCTGGAAATAACCTCCCTGGACTCAAGGGTTTTGGTGGGAAGGGCTGCTGGAGAGCAGCAATCAGTTCTCATCTTCAGAACCTGCCCTAGGGAGGGACGCTGGGTAAGAATTCCCCTTTCTCAGCTCCAATGGATTCCCTGGAAATTCTTTAATTACAATCTCTATTCCTCGGAAGAAAAAAAAGGAGTGCTTTATTCCCATGGCAGTGGAAAATCCACATTGTTTGGCTTTTCTGCTTCCATGGCAGAATCTTGGAGTGTGCCAGGCTACGCTGCGTGACAACGGCTGTGTGGCTCAGGGGAAGTGCCAAGACACTGAGGTCAGCACAGCTGGACTTCAGCCTTGGCCCTGATGCTCATCAGTTGTGTGACTTGGAGCAAGTCACATAGCCTCTCTGAGCCCTAATTTCCTTTTGTCTAAAATATGGATGTTGATATCTAACGCACAGAGTTTGGGGAGGATTCATGGGAGTACACAGCTAAAGCACCTAACACTGCCTGCAGACAGGAGGTGCCCTGTGACCTCCAGTCCATCCTGCTGTCTCCTGCTCTTCAGCTCAGGGTCAGCATGCTCCCTGCTGCCTTTTCTGGGACAAGTCCAGGAGGCTGCTACTCTATTTCCCTACCTCTAACCCTCAAATCCCAGAAGACAGGCTCGGTTTCTCTGGGCTCCCCATTCCTCAAGCAGCCCTGCCCTGGCTCCTGCCCCCACCCCCAAAGCCTTCCTCAGATTTCACAGTCAGTGCCCTTCCCCTCTGAGCCTGGACCACTGGATGTCACGCACACACATATGCACGCATGCACACACACTCCCCCCGACAGAGGCTGCCTCCTTTTGGGGCTGAAACCAAACCCAGAGAAAAATGCAAAGTACAAAGGAAAAGACTGGAGTCCATTTTTCACATTCTTCCAGGATCCATGAACTGCGGGGTAATTAGACAGATGTGAAATGAATATGGGCTCTTCTTAATCCTAGGTTTACTTAATTGCTTCAGTTGGGAGAGCCATTAATAAATGATTAATGGAAATAGCTTCTGTAAAAATTGAATTATCTCAGATGTGTTGCAACCTGCTGTCCAGATACTCTTTAGAGAGTATATCTTCAAGTTGACTGTCTTCTTTTACACAGAATATAATGTCCCAGGCAGAGGGACTGTCTTCCAGAGTCAAGCATTTGGTTCATTGTGAGAGGGAGAAACTAAGATCAAGGTTAAACAACTAGTTCAAAGTGCCAGAAGCAGCCCGTTTGTAAGCTGGGATGGGAGAACGAGGGCCAGGGCTTCCCTACCAGTAAGAGCCAGGCTGGTGCCCTATCATCCAAAACACCTCCCCCACTGCCATGGAGATTTAATGGAAGCCAACGAAATGCCGGACAAGTAGGGGGAAAAGACAGGAAGTATACATGCTCAAATGCAGCAGGGGTTATCTTCAGGTGAGATCATAGAGGGGACCTGATTTCTGTTTTACTGTGCTACTTTTCTGCATTGAGAATGTACTAGTTTTGAGACTAGGAGGAAAATGTTATTTCAAAGAATCTTCCACGGAGCATCTCAAAGCACACCTGATTATCAAAAGGCAGACAAGACTGAACACAGATGATCTGCTCACACTTCTCTCCTCAGGATGAAAAATGCTTGGGTCTAAGGTGGGCAGAGACCATGGGGACCCCCATCATGGCAGGACCAGGGCAGACAACATCAAAAGGGTAAAGACCCTCGTTTCGAGAGTAGAGATTGCTCTACCACGTTGTGTGGAGCTCCCTGGTGGCCTCCAGGGACTTCCCAGCCAGCTTGTCCATGACCACCAGGCCATCTACAGCCAAAAGCATTTTTAAAGCCAGGGACCAAGGAAAGGAAGGCTTTACTGACCAAGGTAAAAAACGGCTTCCAGGGCATGAAGATCTCTTGACTGTTTGAAACTTCCAAGTTCAGAATTTCACCCCAGATGATAAAGTTAGAGGCTAGGGAACTGCTTTTCTGCTATAAAGAGCTAAACCACCTGTGTCCCCAGGTTTTGCTCCTTCCTTGCAGTTACCTTAACATAAGGTCCAGTTTCCATCCTTTAAAATGTAAACCTGTAAATTCAGAGTGAGAAAGTGGATTCATGGTTACCTAAGGATGAGGGTGGGAATGCGGATGAACTGTTAATGATGTGAGGAATCTTTTTGAAAATGTTCTGAAACTGATATATGGTGATGGTTGTGCCACTTGGTAAAGTTACTAAAAATCACTGAATTCTATACCTGAAATGGCTCGATTTTATGATATGTAAAGTACATCTCAACAAAGCTGGTTTAAAAAATGTTTTTTTTAAAACCAAACACCTAAGGGCTTCCCTGGTGGTGCAGTGGTTAAGAATCCGCCTGCCAATGCAGGGGACACCGGTTCGAGCCGTGGTCCAGGAAGATCCCACATGCCGCGGAGCAACTAAGCCTGTGAGCCACAACTACTGAGCCCATGCTCCGCAACAAGAGAAGCCACCACAATGAGAAGCCCACGCACCACAACCAAGAGTAGCCCCCGCTTCCTGCAACTAGAGAAAGTCCACGTGCAGCAATTAAGACCCAACACAGCCAAAAATAAAAATAAAAAATAAATAAACTAAAAAACAAAAAACCAAAACAACAAAAAACCAAACACCTAGTGTTGATATAACCAGCTGCCTTCATTGCACAGAACCAACCATGCCCTGCTCAGGACTCCTGCAGCTCCTCCTTAGGTTCACTCCTACGTTGTACCTTGAGCTGTGATATTTGTGGCTGTGCCTGCTTCTCCCATCTAGACCAGGCCTCAATCATCTCTGACTACCTCACGTCCCTGCCCCAAGGCCACACAGGTCCTGCATGTCAGAGACACAGTAAACCCGTCTGCAGTGAATGAATGGAGGAGGAGAGGGGACCCTGCAGGCTCAGTACTTCCAGGGCTCCAGGAACTTAACTGGTGCCTAAGGCCATTCCCACACAGACCTGTGTCATCATATCCCAAGCCACCCCATCCCAGGCCCTGTGGGACAGACAGGTTCTTCTTCCTTGTGACCCCAAATTCAGGGACGCTGCGGCCCCAGGCAGAGAAGGAAGTAACCTGGACAAAGTTGGATGTATTAAGACATTCATCACCTTGCTATTTATAGTGAAAACCTAGAAACCTGAACAACCAGTAGGGCGTTGCTTAAATAAAATAATACCATTGGATGGATTATTATTAGCTAATTAAAAGGACATTACTCAAAACAATTTAATGAACGGGAAACTATTTACAATATCATATTAAGCCACAAAAGTAGGATGCAAACATGTAACTAGTGTGTATGGCCCCCATTTTCTTTTTTGTAAGTAAATCAAATTGGGAAAAATTCAAAATATTTACAGTGGATTTGTGGATAATTTTAATTTCTTTCTTCATACTTTTCTACATTTTCTAATTTTCTACAATGAGCCTGTATTACTCTGTTTAAAATTCACTTAAAGAATATAGAAAAGCACAAAAAAATATAATAAAAACCATATATCTGCCCCATTAAAGACCATATTTTATTTGGATCTTATTTTTTTAGAGAATGGAACAACAGACTAGATAGAAGCCCCTGTGTCCTCTTTCCCCAGTCCTAGTCCTCTCCCTCCCTCTCCAGAGACCACAGATTTTATAGATTAGATGTGTATTCAGGCCACATTTTGGTACCTGTATTATACTGATGACATAGAATTGGGTTTTTTACATTGTTTTTAAACTACCAATAAAATGATATTATACTATATATAACACCCTGCAACTTCTATCCTTCTAGAGCTATCTGTGTTGAAATAAACATAGTCGTTTCATTCACTTAACTGCTCTATAATAATCCATGTAATATGTCACAATATCTTTCTTCAGTCCTTCACTGATGGACTTCGGGGTTTTTTTCTAATTTTTACTAAAAGAAATAATACAATGAACATCACTGGGCATGCTTTCCTGTACACATAAGCAAGAATTTAACTAGAACAGTGGTTCTCAAAGTGTGGTTCCAGGACTGACACAATCAGCATCTCCTAAGAACTTAATAGAAATGCAAATTCTCAGGTGCCACCCCAGACTGAACCAGGAACCCTGGCATGGGGCTGGGTGATCTGTTTCAGCAAATCTTCCAGGTGGTTTGATGCAAGCTACAGTTTGAGAAACACTGCTCTAGACTAGAACATGTCTCTAGAAATGGATCACTGGGTGCCTGGGTCTGCACATTTTAAGGTCCACCATACAACCCCAAAGAGCTCTCAAAGAAGTTTACCGATTTATCTCCCAGCAGTGGCCTATGAGGGCCTCCCCGCCTCTTCACCTATACTGGCACTGTAAGACCATTTCCTTTTTGCTGAGCTGATGAATGGAAATGGTATCTCATTTTCAATTAAATTTGCATTTTCATGATTATTAAAGAGGTTTTTATCTACTTATTGTCTGCTCATACTTCTTCTTCTTTCATTAATTTTATAATATGAAAATCACAGATTTAAAAACACATATACAAACTTCAAGCTGAACCCACTTGCTTCATCATTATGTTTATGAAATGGAAACCTAGACCAGAGTGTCAGTGTGTCCAGCTGTTCAGACACCTCCCTGGTCGGTTCCCTGAATCTTTGGCTTAGATCTCTGTCCCCAGGCCTCTCCCAGGACCAGCTTCTGGGTTGAGGCTCACACTCTTCTGCTATAACCACAGCTGTCACCTCCTGAGCCCATCTGCCTGGGAACAATCCTTGCCCAAGAGTTAATGACAGGGAAAGCTCCTCTCCCCAGCCCAGCCCACCCCCGTGTGGCAGCAGGCCTAATTCAAGAGAGCAAGGACAGGGCTTCCCTGGTGGCGCAGTGGTTGAGAGTCCACCTGCCGATGCAGGGGACGCGGG
Organism: Physeter macrocephalus; assembly: GCF_002837175.3. Classification (NCBI taxonomy): domain Eukaryota; kingdom Metazoa; phylum Chordata; class Mammalia; order Artiodactyla; family Physeteridae; genus Physeter; species Physeter macrocephalus. The sequence goes on from NW_021146989.1 coordinate 10,390, forward strand.
TTCGTGCCCCGGTCTGGGAAGATCCCACGTGCCGCGAAGCGGCTGGGCCCGTGAGCCATGGCCGCTGAGCCTGCGCGTCCGGAGCCTGTGCTCTGCAACGGGAGAGGCCACGAGGGTGAGAGGCCCGCATACTGCAAAAAAAAAAAAAAAAAAGAAAGAAAGAGATCAAGGACAAAGTACACTTAACAAGTCCAAAGTTTCACTAGTTCAATCATGTATTCATCAGCCAGAAAAATATGCATAGCGTCAGCCGTGTGCCAGACACTGGGCTTGGCGCAAGGGTGAGTGAGAACCATCAATTGAGCTGCCCTCAGGGAGCAGACAGTTCCTTGAAAGAGAGACATTAAATGAACAGTTGCACAAATTAATGTAAACTGAAACTATCACAAATGCCAAGAAGGAGAGGTTGATGGTATGATGAGAATTGGTCAGGAGATCAGAGAAGGCTTCCCAAGGATGCAATGACTCAGCTGAGAAGGGGAAGAATTAGAGGAATTCTTTCTAGGACCACCCAGAATCCCCAAATCCTCAAAGCCCACCCCAGCCTTTCGTGCACAGCTCTGATCCGGTGAAAGCTGAGAGAATGGGGCTGCCTGGAACAGGGACCCCAGTCGTGAGCCCAGGCCCACTCAAGTATCTTGGCTGGACATCCACACCCTGGCCTCCTAACCCAAGAGGCCCATGGGGTCTTGTGTCTGCCTCAGCAAAAGGACAAAGACTGTATTTCATCAGCCACCATCAAAAATCGGTGAAGCCCAGAAAGATACTACGCCCAGAGACTGGAGACGTCAGAGACAGCCCAGAGAACCCAGGTGGAAGATTGGCTGTTAGCTGGGTTTTTAGGCAGACACAGTCTAATTTGTGCTGTGAAGAAAGGAGGGAGGAATTATTTTTCCACTAACACTGACCCTCCCACTTTTCAGGCTAGAGATCTCCCCCCACCCCATTAATTTATTGTAATGCTGTCTTCACTCTTCACAGTTTACGAGTGATGCGGACGGGCTGATTCACTGCTGCCTGGGGGTCAGCAGAGGAGAGAAGTTGTCATCCCCATCTCTCTCTCAGTTTCTCAAGATTGTTATATAACATCTTTTCCTCCCCCTCCCCCTGTGAAATAGTGAAATGGAGCATCTACTGCTTTGATTCCTAAACAGCACAGAGAGCCAGCTCACTTCAGGGTCTAGAGTTCACTTCAGAATGATCTTATTTAAAACAACTTATTTTTTAAATGCCCACATTCTGCCCCTTGTGATGCAGAAGATTACACCTTCCTTTGGCTTTGGATAGAGAGTGTTTGGGGTGTGTTAACCTGACTGGTGAAGCCAAGAGAATCCCTAGGGGGAAGCCAGAGCCGCAAGACGGCTGGAGGGGATGCCTGGGGGGTGGGGAGCCTTGCCGGATGGGTGGGGAGGGAGTCAGCGGGTGGCAGGCCTACTGGCTGGATGAGCTGGGAAGGGGCAGGGCCTTCTAATCTCTGTCACAGCAAGGCTGGCCTGGACAGGGACCAAAGGCAGGAGACACCAAAGGCAGGAGTGGGAAAGCGGTTGCCTCGCTGTAGATGAGCACCAGCCTGGCTTGGTGCTTACGGGCATTTCTTGCTGCATCTGTTCATTTAACCAAAACGTCCTGATCACAATGGCCATCCAAGCTTGTTGACGTATCGGAATTCTGCGTTCATGCAGCTCAGGCTTCGGCCTTCCATCCACCATCTGTGCCGGGTATTAATTAAAACAGTGGGTGAGGAGAGACTGTTTAATCCTCTGGGGGAGGGGTGGGGCTTATTTTTCAAAGGGATAGGGTTGCAGCTTGCAGGTTGCGCTAGTTTGCTTTTCAGAGTTCCAAATGGGCATTTGCGGTGCACCGCTGTGCCCAATGCCTTCTGCTGGCTTCCTGAGCACTGCTGAACACTAAGGTGTGAGTGCAGGTATGTGTGATCGTGTACGTGGGACCTGCACGTGCATGAGTGCTTGTGTGCTCGTGCGTGCGGTGCACTTGCACGTCCGCGTCAGGTCCCAGCACCAGAGCAGGCACGCCCTCAGTCGATGCACTTGGCGGCCAAACAGGTTCCAGCTGCTCTTTGTTGCACGTAAAGCACCAGAGAAGCTGCACTGCTCGCATGGATCACTTGAGATCGCAAGAGAGAAAGACTTGGTATTTGCGCTGACGTCCTTGTGGTGATTAATACTAGGACTCTGTGATTTGCCTCGTGAGAACCTAATCCGGAGGCTAGGAATACTTCATTGCGATTGTCGCCAGCTCCTCCCAGAAGGGCTCAGGTCACTCTTCCCTGGTGAGTTATTTCATTATTTGTCTCATTCTGAACCGCAGCTCAGGATCATGGAAGGGGGGGAGACTCCCCGGAGGAGGATTTTACATGAAATGTGATGAAATGGAGCCACCCTCACCCCGGAACTGTACAAGGACACCGGGGCCCTAAAGGCAGGAGCCCAGGCCTGGTCACTGTGAACTCTGGGGTCTGGGCCCTGACTCGCCATGTGATCTTGAAAACTTAACCCCACCTCCACCCCTCCCACTCCCACCTCCCCCAACCTGTCTTGGGACCTGTTTTCTCATTTGCAAGATGAAGGGCTTGACTTGTGTCCTTTCTAAGGCCCCTCTATCTACCAGGCTCTAGGGCTGGTCCACAAAATGGAAGTAGTCTGCTGTTTTTGGTGGGAATCACAGACTCCTAAAACTGTTAGAGCTGGAAGGGACCTTAGCCCAACTCCTAGCCCAACCCCGCAATTCCTGGAAGTTAGCAACTTGTCAAGGCAGAGTAGACAGAATTACCTACTTTGGGATAGATTAGGACCATCCTGGCCCCTTGGTGCTCTCTTGACTGCATTTCTTTTCTGAGAGGTGACAGCTCACATCCCCTCAGCTTTGGTCAGGTCTCAGCTAAGGCCTCAGCCCCTTCCCAGACTCCCATTCCCTCTTTGAGTCCCCTCCCGCCAGCCCCAGGTGTACTTTCTTATCATAGCATCTGAAATCCTGGGGGTTCTTGTTTCACCCAGCGTGGTCCTCAGCAGTAACAGGATCACCTGGGAGCTTGATGGAAAGGCAGACCATCAGGCGCAATTTGGGCCTTTTAACCAGATCCCCGGGTGATTCGCTGGCACATTAAGCTTGAGAGCTGCTGTTTTAGGGACGCCTAATCCGTTCTGTGACTATTCTCTTCACTGGTCTGTCTCCCCAAATAGACAGTGAATAATTTAAGGGTAGGGTCTATGGCTCCTTCATTTTTACATCCTGGGGCTAAGAACGGTCCCTGATGCAAAATAGGTGTTCAACAGTATTGAAGAAATAAATGATTGATGTGAGCCTGTGCAGGCTTTTTGAAGGCAGTGAACTTGGCACCAAATCTGAAAGGGAAGACCTGGCATGGACGGACATAAAAAAGTGGGGATCTGGGAACTAGCCCCCCTGCCCAGAGACAGGGGTTTAAGGATTGGCCTGGTTGGAAGGGAGGGTACGGCATGAAAAAGCATGAGAGGGGGTGGAAGGTGTGGGGGAAGGATGTCGAGGAGTTGAAAGACAGACAGCTAGATCAGGATGTTTGGGACAGATCTGTCTACCCATCTCACATCTGCCTCCTCCAATCTCATTTCCTATTGTTCAATTAACTTTGAACCCAGATGAGCATAATGGCTAGAAATGAGGCCGTGGGCCAGAGAGACTGGGTTCAAAGCCCAGATTCACCACAAAAAGAATGCTGTGTGATCTTAGGCAAATCACTGAACCTCTCTATGCCTCAGTTTTCTCATCTGTCAAATGGGGATCACATTCAATTAAAAAAACAGAAGTTCCAAAAAAATTTTTTTAACAAAATAAAATGAGGATCACAGAAGCACCTTCCTCAAAGTGTCCCCGTGAAGATCGAATGAGATGATACAATGCATTGGCACAGTGTCTGGCATGAAGAAAGGGCTCGATGGAGATGAGATGATTCTAAGTAAAAGAATAAACTCTAAGCACCAGCTTGCTTGTCCAGCTTGAGAGTTTGGTACCAAGCTCAGTCTGCAGGCTCTAAACCTTGCTCTTGCGTCAAAGTCTACCATTTTCCCTCCCACTGGCCCTCTAGGCCCACTCAAACACTCTCCTTTCCCTGAGAGCCTCAGATTTGTATTTCTCAGGAGGGTTTTTCCTCTAGGCTCCAGGAGTCCTCACCTCCCAGAGGAGAAGACTGTACCATCCACTCACCTCTTTTGACTGTGGGGCAGGAGTGATTTTTGACTGAGGGGCAGTTCATGGCATGGCTTTGCCCAGGCCACAAAGCCCAGTCGATGGCTCCCAGACCCTGCCACCCAAATGCATTGCCTTTATATTGGCAACTGACGAGAAGTCTGGAACGCGTTTGATTCACTGGAGTAGGGAAAGCCTGGCAGCACCAGAGAGGGGTTTTCCTAGCTGCCTCCCATTATTTCCAAGATTCTGAAGCAGGGCCACCCACCTACAGCCCTACAGCTGGTACACACTGGAGTCTGTGTGAGTGGCACCCTCCCACCCAGAGTTGAGCAATGCACAACTTGAGCAGCTGTACACAGTGTTCCGCTCCCCAAGCCCCACAGCAATTCATATCGTGTTCCTTGTGAATAATTTAAGAGCCTTAAGAACAGCTGTGCAAGTGTTGGGCGTGGGCAGTTCAGAGTGGTCCCAGATCTGTTCTTTTGAAACAGTCTCTGCCATTTTAAGTGATATTCTGGGAAAAAGAATATCGATCTCCATCCCAGGCACCTAGGAGAGGGGAGAGCTGGGGTAAAGGACACAGCACGAGACATTATAAAATATGCACTCAGCTTGTTCCTTTCTGGGGCCCTGCCCCTGGGCTTCAGATTGCAGGTGGGTCCGCCATCAGCCGAGCACAGGGGATACATTCTCTGAGATGCTTTGTTCGGAGGTGTGAGCGTGAGGGCTGAGAAGAAAGCCCAATGCTGAAGACAGCTGCAAACCATTCCATCAGCACCAGCCAATGGCTTTGGTACCGTTTGTCCCAAATAACCTGACAAATGTGCCCTGCGCCTTCTCAGAGTCTTCTCCAAGATAATGACCTCCCCGCTCACCTTGTCTAATGAGGCACTTCTCACATTTGAATCTGTATGGCGATGGAGAAATGGTGGCCCATTTATTCTTAATGTTACTGAAAAATACCAGTAATTATACAATGACTACAGAAAAATCACGTTTAAGTAAATGAAGAGAGGAATGATTTTTATTAGATTTCCCCAGTGAATATGTAATTACTGGCTATAGAAGTACCTTCCCGACTCACAGAATGACCACCTTTTGTCCTTGTGAAAAGAGATGAAATGTGTGCTCATTTGTGCAGGCCGGGTAGCCTGAGATATTTGGGGGAAACCACCCTCCTTATTCCTCCCAAATTACACTGCTCCAGCCCGAGTCACCTGGTAGAATGAGCCCCATCCCCTTATGCCTGTAGAGTTGCACCTGGGGACGAGACCTGGGGGCAGGGAAGAGTCTAGGTATAAGGGTCACCTCTGTACCTCTGCACACACTCACACACCCCATCTTGGGGAGAAGCCTCCCATCCTTCCAGGCCAGAGCCAACGCTGCCTCCTCTATGGAGCCTTCCTGATGGCCCAACCTGTGCTCTGATTCGTTTCTAAAAGGAAGGAGAGGGATCCCAGTGTGTCAGGAACTGCTGTTTGCCTCTTCCTCCTGGGCAGACAGCTAGAGTACTTCCCCTTGTAATAATCAGGTGTGGCCTGGTAACTGAGTCCTGGCCAGTGGAATGAGGGAGGAAGAGGTGAGCGCCACCACCAAGCCTGGCACCTACCGATGTCCCGTGTGCGGTATTTGCTCTCATCCCCTCCCTGCTTAGAGGCCTCTGAGCAGTGCGGAGAGGAGGACATTGGGACCCTGAATGAGTGTGTGGAACCGAGGGCCCCACCCCACCTTAGACTGTGCCATAAGTCACAATTTTGTTCCGTGAGAAATACATTTGTATTGTGTTAAAGCCACTGAATTTGGGGGGAGGTTACTTGTTACAGCAGCGAGGCTCTCCTAACTGATAAAAGCAGAGATCTGAGGCCCCTGGTAAGTCCAGTTCCCCACGGAGGCTGCCTCTCTGAGGTCCAGCTGTAGCTGAAACCAGTGAGTTGCCAAAAACCCTCTTCCTAATTTCCCACTTACGATACCTCTTTCTTCAATTTCTCCCAGCCTGGTGCCCTCTGCCTGCTCCTCACTGGATCTGGACTCCCTCACACTCAGGTCTTGGTGACTCCATGGCCCCAGGTAAGCTCACATTTTCAAAGAAGTTGCTAGACAGGGCGATGTTTAGCTCAGAGGCAGAAAGCTCTGAGTGTGGAATCTCAGGGCTGTGAGACCGTTCGTTGAAGGAAATAATTTAGGGAAATGGGTCATTCCAAGCCCTCTTCAGTCACCCCAGACTCAGGCTCAAGGGGGTCAGACTAAAAGACCTCTTCTAAGAACCCCTTCTGCCCCCAAGACACTCTGCATCTTGTCGCCAGTTACTCCCATGCCACGTCCTCTTCCAGCCCCCTTTGCTCCTGTGCATCCCCAGGCCAAGGCTCCTCCAAGCCTCTATCATCTGGTAGCACTGGTCTTGTGTGACATGAGGCTCAAGTGAGCTTTGCGAGGCAGACAACACTGCCCAAGCCACCGGAGGAGCCACGGCTGGTCACTGGACTCCACACTAAGGCCCTTCATGCATCTGTGTCCTCTCCCTGCCCTGAGGGGGCTTTGCCCAGGCCTCCTGGGTGCACGGACCAATGCATTGCCGGTGGGGTGGGGGGCATCCTCACCTGAAACTTTACCTGCTGCTTGTTCTCCAAGGAGCAGAGCACCTGATCCAACCCAACCCTCGCCAAAACAGCTTCAGCTTCCAGATGAGGACAGTGGGAGAAACACTGTGTGAATAACTTTTAGGTTTGTACAGTACTGTGCAGTTCCCAGAGTATTTTCATTAAAGACACAAGAGTGCCATGTTTCAGAGCAAAGGTTCTGGAATCAGACCGATCTGTGCTAAATCCCAGCCCCACCACTTGACCTTCAGCAAGTTCCATTCCCATTCAGAACCTTGCTTCCGTCATCTGCATCATGGGCATAATAACCGTACCTCCATCATGAGAGCCATGTGGGGATTCAATGATTTCATGTATCTAAGGGGCTTGGACCGATACTGGGTACACAGCAAACACCATATTCACATCTGCAGTTAGGATTGTTCATCTACCCATTCCTCTGTCTACTGTTTGTTTTGATTTTCAACCGTCCTGGCAGAAGGACTATCCCATTTTGCAGTGAAGAAAAATAGGCTTAAAAATTGTATGACTCTCCAGGGTCATGGACCCAGGCATTGGCTGAGGCCGGATAAGAGGCTGGTCTCGACCCTGAGACCAGTGCCTTTGCCCTTGCCCCTCGCTGCCGCCTTGTGCATGTTGGGGCGTTTGTAGATCCCCTCATCTGGGAAGGCCCCCTCTCCTTCTCTCAGCAAGGCGTGAGACTCTGGAGCACAGGAATCTTGTCCTCCATGTCTCAGGACCTCCCTGCCTCCTCTGGGGACAGAGGACTGGGCTGCCGGGTTAGTCTATGGGACAATTTGGTAGCTTCGTGCTGGCCCCAGCTCTCTTGTTTGTCTCTGCCTGGGAGACCCCAGACATCCTGAGCTTCCACCTCCCTGTCTCTTGCTGCATGTCTCCTGAGGGCCAAAGGCCCGGGAGGGTGATGTGCAGCCTGCAGGCTCTGCCTGCCCACCTCCCAGCGGGGAGCAGTGCACAGTCTGAAGCACGATGCTGCCAAGGACAGCACAGAGCCAGGAGGCTTCTGTCGGCTCCCAGCATGGCAAGGACCATTAGGACTCCCCGGGCAAGAAGCAGGCCCCCTACCTGGCCAGATTTGGGGCCCATCACCTTCTCTCATGTTTGAATCAGCCAGACTGGACTGGTCCCTGAATCCCTGGATGGAGCACTCCAGCTCTGTGCTATCGGCCCACGTAGGAGGGGCTTGGGGACTGCGAACACATCAGCCTACAGACCATCCTGTGGTCTGGTCTAAGGCCACGGCCACCCAGATGGCCTCTTCCTCCCCAGCTCTCCCTGACATTCTGTTTTCAAGGTCATCATCATGTCTCCAGCTTCACTTACCCTTTTGTTATTAGCCTTTTGTTATTAAGGACGAGTAAAAGAAGCAAAAATACACAAAGGATGGTTTGGGCAGCTCTAAATAGTTCTGACCCACATCCAACCATCAGTTCCCTCAAAGCATTTGTGAAAGGATCATAGAATCTCAGAGTCCCTCGTGAAAAACCTAAAAAAAAATAACAAAGAAGTTAACTTTCCCCTCATCTATCATTTGTCTATGATCTAACATTGAGGTCTAAAACTTCGACTGCTAAAACTTCGCTTATGAAAAGTCTTTTGCTCCACGGACCTTTCCTTCATAACACTTGACATATCTGGCTAATTGAATCTAAAAATCAGATGCTAAAAATTAGGTAGGAAAAGAGAGGAAACAAAGGTGCCAAAGCAATTTTGGAAAAGAGCAAAGTCGGAGGATGTACACCCCCTGCCTTCAAGACTTCCTGTAGCAGATGACAGTGTGGTATTAATGAAAGGAGAGAGACTCAGATCAATGGGCAGAATAGAGATCCCAGAAATAGATCCACACATGTACCATCATTGAATTTTGACAAGGGCACCAAGGCAATTCATAACATTTAACCGCTATGGTGGTTCACAATGATGTGTCTGCGTTTTAGTTAACGCCCTTCTCCCCTCCTAGGCTGCAGGCCCAGGCAGGAGAAGGACTGTCTTGCTTGTTCGCAGCTATGTCCTCAACACTTAACACAATGCATGGCGCAAACTCGAAGTTTAGCAAATATGTTCTGAAGGAAAGAAGGGAGAAGGCCGGCAGGAGAGCAGGCTTGATACTTTGGGCATGAATGGGATCTTTCTTCAAACTCAGACTTCTGTCAACACCCATGTAGCTATTCTTTTTTCTTCACATTTACAAGATATTGCATAATGTTTCATTTTACAGCTCTCTTTACTTCCAAAATGCGTTTATTCCAGTTACAAAGACATGAATACCAAAAGCAAGCAAGCCTTTGTACCATCTGCTCTGGCAGGAAGGAGTGCATTGTTAAGATGGCAAACCTTCACTTCGGCTCCGCTATTTAATCAGCCCCAAGGAGCCCCTTGCAACTCCTTCTATCAGCTCATTGTGGTCTGGGTGAGGACGTCTTCTGTCTTTTGTAAGGACATTTGTTATTGATTTACAGTTTACCCAGATAATTTAGGATGATCTCATTTCAAGAGCCTCAATTTAATTACATCTGTAAAGACTCTTTTTCCACATCAGGTCACATCGACAGGTTCTAGGGATTAGGATGTGGACATATCTCTTTAGAGGTCACCATTCAACCCACTGTACACATGCAGCACCAAACTCACATCCAGGACCAGCAGCTCATAACTGTGAGCCAGGCTGCCGCCTAGTTGTCAGTTAGCTAACAGATGTCTTCCACCAGACATGCTTCACAAACATCAAATTATTTAATCCTCAAAGAGATCTGGGAGTTAAGTATTATTATCCTAATTTATGTAAGTGGAGCTTGAGATGCAGAAAGTTTGAGTGAGCTCTTAAGAACACGCAACCCCTAGGAATTAGAGCTGGGACTTAAAACCAGGCCAGTGAGGCAGAAGACCAGAGGTTTTTATCCCCTTTTAGCAAAAGGAGGGTGTTATATGTTCAAGGAGAAATCTGGGGCACTCAGCCTGCTGCTACAGAAACCTTGGTGGCGGTACTTCTCGTCCTTTCTCACTACCTCCTGTCAACCCCCATTGGGGTTCACCTCTGCCAACACCCCTGCATGGAGGAAAGGCCCTGGGCTGGGCCTATGCCACTCCCATCTGCTCCCCACTGCCCTGTTGGAAGTGAGGTCTCATACAGGCCTCTGATGGCAGGCCTCTGGTAACGCTCCTCCAAAGAAAGAAGAAATGAGTGAACGGTCTGTGGCAGCCATACCACTGGAGGAGTGACGGGCACAAGAAAGAAGTTTCTAGCAATTTGCATTGCCCTCCAATGGACTCACAGTGACCTCTCCCTGGAGATGTTTAAGCAGTGTCCAGATGACCACCTGACTATCAGGGGATACTGTCAGGGGCACTGGCCCTCCCAGATGTGGCACTAGAGAACACCCGAAGGTCAAGCAGCCATAAGGCCTCTTATCATGTGGAAGAGGACATGAGCTATATCCGAAGCAGTACCTTCCTGCTCCAGGACCTGGGTGGCTCTCACTGACAGATGACACAGAAGGGAACCAGACACAGAGGAACACACACCATACGTGTGACGGTTCAGATCCTCTAAAAACCAGATACCAGCTTGAGTATAGACATACAAGAGATTTATGGGAGAATGGCTGTGAAGAATAAAAGGGAGAGAGCCAGGGATGGGGGAAGACCCTTTAGACCACAATGCAGGCCTGACCTGGGAAGGAGAGAGCCCTTGACCTTCAGGAGACACGTGGCAAGAGACAGGGAAGTGGGCTGCCCCCAGCCAATGGCAAAGCCAGAGGAAGAATCAGCATGGCCTATTCCTTGTGATGAGGGACTCTTCCAACAGGTAATTGCTCAAGGACGCCCCACTGGGGGTCTGACGCCCCTCCTCCCCAAATTCCCGCCCTCTCACCTCCCCTTCCCAGGACAGGGTTGGGCTGCCTAGAGCAGCTGTGCCAGCCGCCAGTTCCCAACGGCAGCCCGTCTGGGTGGGTGCTCTTCACCCTGGGGCACAGCGGGGTGGCTGCCCCTGGCCCTGGTTCACTGCACTTACTCTTGACATCACAGCTCCAGTCCTCCTCCCCTGACCCTGGCCAGCTGATCCGGAGCTCCATTTCCCTTCAGAGGGAGGAAAGCATGGGGGGAGGGAGAGCTGGGGCCCAGCCATCTGGGCTGTGCACCGTGAGCCTCTCCTGTCAGCTGAGGAGAGAGGCAAGAGCTTGGCATGGAGCCTGACACCAGAGCAAGCCAGGCAGCTGCAGAGCCAAACTCCTCCCGGCACAGTTTAGGAGCGTAAAGCGCCCCATTTCACAGGCTGAACAAGACAGCCTCCTCTCTACACCATTCCATAGCATTCCGAGAGCCCGCCTGCCCCCGAGATAAGCGACCCTGGGAAATCAAGACAGCAGAGTCAGCCACCCTGAGCACCTACTGCGGGTCAGGTCCTGCAAATGTTCGTGGAGCCCCTGCTGTATGCCAAGGATGGAGAAAACACAGGCCCTCCTGTGTTGGGAGGTAATTGCTCAACACAGGAGCTCAGGTACCTGGCACCCGCCTCGGACCCTGTGTTTACCACGGGCAACGCAGAGGGGAAGCAGGCACATGGTCCCTGTGCTCAGCCAGCCTGGCAGATCCAGGCCCTTGCCTTTAATGCAGGAGGGTCAGGAGATGTCTGAGGGGTTCTGAGGAGGGAGACACAGGAGCAGAGGAAGAGCCCAGGCTGAATGGAAAGCTGAGCTGAATCAGCAGCCAGAGAAGTAAGGCTGACCCCCTGCTCTCAGAGCGGCTCTTCTGGAGAAGGGCTGCTCTCTTCCCATGAACTGTGTTGTCATTTCAGAGATGCTCATCCTCCCTGCAAGCCCACGCCATGTCAATACCCAAGGCAGTCCCCAGGGTGGGTGGCCCTGGCTCTGCCATCTAGGTCCCTCCCCCGTTTGCACAGCCTTGAAGAAGCAGAAGGGGCAGCATGTGTGCCCCCCAGCTGGGGCTTAACCCGCTCTAAGGCTGGTAAGCACATGGGCATGCCAGAAACTACCCATCTCTCCAAAACTCAGGGGTCAGGCAGGATCACAGATCAAAGCCCTGAGCCTTGGTTCTTTTCTCAGAATACTCACAATTTCAGCCAGATTTACACAGTGAAGAATTGCCACAGGTCCAGGCCAGGGACAATGCAGATGACCCTATTATAATGACTGTGGGGTTATTAAATCTCCCTATCTTTATAGGATAGATAGGTGGAAGCATTGTTAAATACCATTAACTACTCTTACGGGCTGGTAAACATGGGTGGTTACACACAAGGCTGCCTTACAGAAGCCAAGTTATTGCTTGACCCCCTGTCTCTGTCCTCCTTGGATGTTTCAGTCTCTCTCATCTGGAGCACCTGGCCATAGCAGGCTAAAGCAACTCAGACAGCTTTACATTTGCAATATGGGAATCTAGCTTTCTGCTACTGGGGGCTGCAGCATCTACAGTGACTCAGATCATTTTCACAGCTTTTAAATATTTTCTCCCAGATCACCCAAAGTACGTGATAGGAAACGACGCAGTGTTAAATTGGCCCAATATCTCACACCAGATGTTTCAACAAGAAAAGAAATATACTTAAGAAAATATATGGAGAACACGCAGTTTGCTTTGCCAGATGGAAACTGTTCCTCCCCCAAGGTTCCCTCAGCATCTTTCGGGGCAGGGAAGGCTTTGTGAGAAACCGTTACTTCTCCAGGAGGTGAGAGCCCTGGCTTCAGATAGGATCTCTGGCAGGAAATGAATGGGGCATTTCATAATGTATTTTTTCACTCAGCACTGCTCAGAAGGTACAGAGCCAATCTAACCAGGACTGTGCTATGGCTCCAATTATGGGTTACATCAGGCCTCAGTGCCCAGCCTCGTCTCCTGATGGTATCTCACACCCAGCACTGTGATCACAGTGCAGTTTTATGCACTGTAATTTCCCCACCATGCTGCCCAGTGCTCAGGAGAGGCTGCCTCTATGGAGCTGCCATACTTGGTATTTTCAAGGTTGATTTCAAGGGCCTAATAAAGCCCCCTTTGACCAGTGCAGATTGTGCTGACTTCTTTCCCTGAAGCTTTACTGCACCTGAGTCTGCACCTAAAAATGCAGCTCCTAACCAGAGGCTGGAAGGGCTAGAACGGGCCATGGGGATCAAACGACTCCCCCTCCTCACTCCACTCCTCCATCACCCATTCTCTGCTCGATGGCCCCAAGAAGAATCGTCCAGACTCTGAGCACCTGCATCAGTCGGTACTCGCGACCTCATGAGGGAGGGAGGTTGGTCCTCAGGCAGGTCGAACCGTGGGGAGTGGCTGCACAGTGTTAGGCCAAGACGTGTCCCCCTTTCATTTCCACTCACGGCTTATGGTTCCACCTCTGGCAGCCACACAATTCTAACCCTTCTTCCATCTGACAACTTCTCCAGGGCCCTGGCTAAGCAGCTCCTTTTCTTTCTATACTCCAACCCTCCACCCAGTGCCACTGATTCTCCTCTAGTTATTTAGCTACCTTTTCTCATCAAGTGGACTCAGGCTCTGGCCTTTTCTTTTCTTCCTTCATGTTCTGCCTGGCCTCCGACTCCCATGTCTTTCTCACTGCAAACCCCGTACAGGGTCAAGCACACAGTAAACGCCCACCATGCAGATGCCCAGCAAATGCAGCACCCTCTGCAGAAAGCCACATCATCGAACGCTGGCTCACATTCTTCTGAGGCCCTCTGAATGATGTAGGGCCAGTTGAGAAGTAGGGTGAGACTATATCAAGTGCTCTGAAGGCCTCATAGCAAACGCAAAGCCAGGCCAATCCTGAGCTCCGAAGTCCACGGTGGATAAATGAGACCCTCGTGCTAGCCCATAGCAGATGTCCCCTTGGATCTGATCCTCAGCAGGGACCCCCAGACATCAACAGTCAACGACCTGAGTGAGGCCTATTTTCTTGCTGCAGCTTAGATGGTGAGGGATCTTCAGAATTGCTTAGAATTGAGGTTTTTTTGCAAATGAACGTTCACAAGAATATAAAACAACTCCAGCAAAGCTTCACAGGATGACACTCTTGAAGGAGGCCTAAGCCCCACAGCTGATTTTCCCTTCACCCCTCAGAGGTCCCTGAGAATCATTATTGGAACCCTGGGGTTCCACAGAACACAGTGTGAGAACCGACACTCCAGATCTTGCTCTGTAGCTTGGAATTTGTAGAGGCCCTGTGAAACTACCAAACATTCATGTCTCACATCTCTTGCACCTATTAGAAGATAGGACAACTTAGACTCAGAGACCTCTGGGGTTGAAGAGAACCAGAGACATCTTCTGGACAAACTCAACTTGACAGGGAAGGAAATCAAAAACCCCAACTGGAGAAAGAACCCATGTAAGATGCAGAGTAAGTGGTAGCAGAGCAGGACAACAACCCAGGGTGGAGAAGGAAGAGGTGCCCTCACTGAATGAGAGATGGGGAAGCCCTGAAGCAGCATTGTGGCCCTGGGAAAGTGACTACCAGAGACCTGCAATGTCCCTTCTGTGCTCTCTCTCAGGCTCCAGGGCCCCATGGTGCCCCTCAATGCCAATCACCTCCTTCCACGGTGCTCTGCCCAGGCCTGCCCTATGGACCACTGCCATTCCCTGCCTCGTCCTGTCATCCGAGTTTACTCTGTTTCCATCCCTTTGGCATCCTCCTCTCCATAAGTTAAACTGATCCATGTTAAAAAGCCTGAGAGACCTGTTATCTCTCAAATAACAGACACAATTTGGGGACAAATTTATCTTTTCTTTGAATTATCTAATTCAATGGTATAAATTTGTTCATAAAACCCTCTTATTATCTTTGTATCTGCAGCATCCAC
>NW_021146990.1:0-25000 GCF_002837175.3 Physeter macrocephalus
ATTCTTTTCCATTACATCCTCTTCTTATACTTAAATATTTGGTGTCTAATGAAGCAATTTTATTGAAGCAATTCTATAGACTGAACTTCATGACTGCTTGAAACTACTTTCTTTATACTGTTTCAGAAGCAGATTTCAGATTATTGCACTTACTCATAATTTTTTAGTTTGAAAGGTTATTTTGTTTAATGTGATAAACATTAGTACACAAGACAGGTTCACAAAGCTTAAAATTATGATATATAATCTTTATGTTTCTTCCTCGTATATATATATATTTTTTTTTTTTTTGTGGTACGCGGGCCTCCCTCTGCTGCGGCCTCTCCCGTTGCGGAGCACAGGCTCCGGACGCGCAGGCCCAGCGGCCATGGCTCACGGGCCCAGCCGCTCCGCGGCACGTGGGATCCTCCCGGACCGGGGAGCGAACCCGGTTCCCCTGCATCGGCAGGCGGACGCGCAACCACTGCGCCACCAGGGAAGCCCTCTTCCTCGTATGTTTTTAAATTGTATAAACCTTTGTTGGCTCAAGAATTTTAATATACTCTCAATACTTACATTGACGTTCCATCTATTTCTCCATTTATTTGACTCTCAAAACTTCTTAATTCAAACATTAGCGATACATATTATTCAAAAGTTTTGACACATAAATTGCTTTTGCAATCATCAAGAATCATAGTAGAATTTTGTCTTATATTAATAAATAGATGTTTATTCTTCAACTGACTGATAGAAGTTCAATTTATGAAGCTCAGACATTCCATCAAGAATGGTTACTTCTATCTGAAGGTAAATGTTCAGTTATTAACAAGAATTCTGAATTATTTGCCTTGCTTGTCTTTGACATTCGGCCATCTGGTCTCCCAAAGGCAGTGGTCAGAGCCGAGGTCTCTTTTGCGGTGTTTGGAGCCTGGAACCAGGCCAGCCCTAGACTATTATGTGAGAGAGAGATACATTTCTATCTCGTTTAGAGCCTTGGGTGGAAGGGGTGGCTCCAAATGCAGAGGATACAATAACCCTCTGCATTTACCTTTAGTTGGAGAATAAGTGCAAGTGAAGCTCTCAAGCACCCTTGGCTGTCGGATCACAAGCTCCACTCCAGGCTCAGCGCACAGGTAACCGTGGCTCCTCGTTTTCCCTCTTTTCTAGTCGGCTTCAATCTTTTGATGATCAGATGCTAGAGGCACCTTAGCCTTGAGTGAAGTTCTTTCTAATTAATTTCTCTTGGGCTTCAAATCTTGTGCTAAAGTGTTAAATTGCTTAAAATGTGTTTATTGAGCAATTTATGTTTTTAATGAATGCTAATTACATTGTTTAGTAGAGCATTATTTTCAGCAGAACTGTTTATTACATTTATAATTTAATTACTGTATCCATTACAAAGTGCATTGTATCACTGTAACTGTGCCCACGCACACATATAGCCTCGGGTATATAAACATGTAAAGCTTTGGAGAACACATGTTAATGTACATTCAAGGTAAATAGTCTCCTTAAAACACAGCTCAGAATTCTAACTTCTGTGCTTGCCTGGTTTAGTCTGCTTTGGGTGCCCAAAACCTGTAATATTCAGCTTGGTCAAGAGATTAATACAAGTATGTGTGAAGGAGACTCTTACCAAAGACTAAATGAAGGTGTCTGCAGTGTACGTTCAGAGTAACTGAGCGGTGCCCTGTGGGCACTTCTTGAATGGAGTCCCCGTTGGCTCTCTTTGCCTTAATTACTGTTTACACCCCAACTTCCTCGTCTGCCTCTTCAGCACAGATTCCTTTCCTAAGCTTCAGATCCGAACAGCCACCTGTGCGCTGGGCATTTCCACGTGGATGTTCTCAGCCCTAAACAGAACTCGCCCCGCCCCGCCCCGCCCCGACCTCACCTCATCCTCAACCATCCTCCCAGAGCAGCACCTCCCCCGCATGGCCTCAGTTGGACCCCAGAGCATCTCTTTGCTTCCTTCCTCTCCCTCAATCCCCCCATCTCATCTGTAGTTTATCTCCAAGTTTCTATACATGATTTTCCCCAATTCTTTCTGGAATCTGTACAATCCTCTCCATCCGAGTGGTCATCTTGCGCGGGGCGCCTGTCTCCTGAAGTACTGTCACAGCCCCCTTCAGACCATCGCCATCCAAATACTGTGGAATACACCAATAACACAGGAGCAGATGTGTAACGTTTAAGTAACTTTGCTGAATATTCAGGGTGGTCAAGGGGGAAAGAACGCAGAGAGGCAAAGAGCACCCTTTGCCGTCAGGCCTCTCTGGGGATGCAGGCCTGGCGTGAGTAGCAGTTGGGACGGCTGCCGTCGTGTCCCGGTGCCGGATGTGTCTGATACACTCTCCTTTCCTCCACCTTTGCTCCGGCACCTCCTGGGGCTTCGGAGTGGAGCTTTGCCACTGACCAAAGCCCTGGGATGACTCTGCTCCAAGTACTCATTTTTTCCACATCCAGTTTTTATTGAAATTAACTGCACTTCTAAATTCAGCATCAGTAGTAAGTTTTATTTGTGTCTGAATATACCTTTCCTTGATAATTGGTACTGATGTCAAGTAAAAATAGGCTTATTCCCTAGTAGGTACCTCACCCAGACTGCATAAACTGCTTATTAGGGTTACCAACCTATTCTGGGCCAATTTTCCACCGATGTATTTTTATCCAAGCTTATTGGTGTCCAAATACACTTTGACGTGGTCGACAATATGGAAACCACAGCAGGTAATTAATGACATTATACAGTTTAAAAGTGTTTAAAAATATTTTTTAAACCATATAAGGACAATAACAACAAAAATCACCTTTCTGTTATTCTATCCAACTGCTGGTACCTAAGGTGAGTAGATATTTCAAGAGCAGTGAGGATTTTAAAAAACCTCCACTGTATAAGTCCAGTTAGTTTCCATGAAAGTCATGATTACACAGTGCTGTGCCAGGCACCGTCCGCTCTGCTTTATGAAAATTAGCTCATTTGGTCCTCAGGCCAAGCCTCCGAAACAGGCGCTGTTATCATCCCTGTTACGTGGATGAGGCCGCTGAGGACAGGCTTATGGACTCACCAGCCTCCCACGGCAGGCCGCAGGCTCGGGAGCCGGACGAGGGGCCCCACGCTGCCGTCCTGCTGCGACGAGTCCGGAACCGTCCTGTAGGACATCGTTGGTGTGACTGAGGGCCAACGCTCAAGCTCAATAGAGTTTATTTTTCAGTGAAATATTGAGACTAATTTTTCCCAGAAGATTCATTTCTGGAATAATCTTGGTTGTATGTTCTACAGAATCGGAATTCGACTCTATGTTGAAAATTTAACTCTTACCCAAACTATTTACATCTAAATTCTATTTTAAAAAGTTTTCTTAATAAACTTTTATCCCTTTTAATTATTTCGTGCTTAAAAGCACTTCCTGTTTCTGGACTGCTGAGCGTGACTGTGGTCCATGAAATTTCGGAAGGATTTTCCTTCTTAGACGCCGAGGCCCTGAAGTTCTCTGCCTTCTCTGTTATGCTTACGAGGCTGAGGTTCCCACCTTTCCTCTGTGTCACCATCCACACGTGACCCACCTTCCGTCAGAATCACCTGTCACCTGGGACGGAGCAGAGCCTCGCTGCAACTCTGTGAGAACTTAGCAAGCACCTCCTGTATTGCATGCTTTGTGGCCACAGAGGAAGGAAAACGGAACAAAGGCGACATGATTCTTTCCTCCTAGAGCTAATGACCCTCCACCTTTCCTTTCCGCCCCCGTGCACCTGCCTCAGCTCACGCCCTTCTTCCCATTTAGTGAGCTAATAAGATCACATTGGAGCTGATAGTCAACCTCCGCCCACTCTCTTCTCTAATTCACCAGATCATCATTTCATTAATTACAGCTCTGATTATATGATTCCCTGATCAAAAAAATCTTCCAGTCTTTCCCCTTGTGCACCATGAACACCCGCACCCAGCAGTTGGGGCCCCGATGAATCCCGAAGCTGGGTTCCCAGCCCTGTCCCCACGGCTCCTTCCAGATCAGCCCAAACCCCAGCCAGTGCCTGAGGCCCACTTTCACTGCCACCTCCTCCAGGACGGCCTTCTCAAGCCCCAAACTGGGGACGCTCTCTCTGTCCTCTCGAGACTCGGCCCTGGCACTTAAATCTTGTCAGCTGGATTGGAGAACATCTGGAAAAAGCAGTGTCTGTGCCTGACTCATCCTTCGGTCCATCTGTCTTGACTCTTGTGCTTTGTCAAAGCGAGCATCTGTTGACATGAGTTTTGACAAAACACACACGTGTAAAAGTCAAGTGTCATGGGGTACAAAGCTCTTTGTCCGTGACTCTGAGGGGAAGGGTGGCGGTGATGGAGCTTTAGGGGAGAGTGGGGACGCCCTCGAGCTGGACTCTGGGGCTGGTTGGTGCGTCTGCAAGAGGCCGTCAGCCGTTCAGCCTCCAGGGACGTCTCTGCAAGGGCAGGACATACCCAGTGACAAGTCACTGCCTCTTCAAGTGTTGTCAGATCTCAAGTCAGGAGCTGATGAAAGGTTCTAATCCTTCTCGAAACTCTCTTCCTGGTTTTCCTAGAAGAGGAAGAATTGCTGCTCTGACGCCCAGGACCTCGTGGCCAAATAGTCCCCGGAGGGCACCCTCTTGAAAGGTTGGTCTCGGGCCTCTTCCTGAAGAGGCGTTTGAGCCTAGAGAGGGGAGGGGAGAGAAGGGCCATCTGACTGTGTGGGAAGCGGGGCAGCGTTTCCTCTGGGGGGGCCCTGAAACCAGGCTGCTCTGTTTGCACCCCGTCTGCCATTTTCTAGTGCAGAAACCTCCGGTTCCAGATTTGTGGTCCAGAAATAGTCTCACTTCCTATGCTTGTTGAGCGGCTCCAATGAGATCATCCAAGCAAAGCCCGGAGACCAGGGCCCGGCACACAGTAGGTGCTCAGGAAGTAACACCTGCACAGAAACGTTCCTTGGGAGTCTTTGCAACAACCTTGTGAGATCAGGGGAAATGATACCTTCTTTGTAGAGATGGGAAAACCTAGGATTAACCCCCCCAAGACCATGCCCCTAGTCAATGGGAGAGCGAGATCCTACCCTAAAGCTCATGCTTCTTTCCCCCCCCTGAGCTGCCTACGGGTCTGGACCCACTCTGGGACCCCAAGGACCCACCTCTTCATACAAAGCCTCTGCCCTGCTTAGAATTTTGTCAGAATTATTCAGAGAGAGAGTTTTACATGTGACTATCTTCTGTTACATCAATAAATGGCCTGATTTATGGCCCAAAGGAGAGGCCTAGGGAAGTGTACTTATTACAGAGGACGTTAGAAATCCCAGCGTTTGCATCCGGCGCGGGGGACGTTCGCCCCCCCAGCCAGCCAGCTCCGTCGTCTCAGGCAGCATGTCCCCGGCCGGCCCTGCAGCTCGGCTTCAGCAGCTCTGCTGGACTTGCGCCTTGTGAGGCTGCATTCTTGCTGCCCGCTCACCTTGATCTCTTATTCTGATTCATATTTACTCTGGTCCTGAGGGTTTTTTTGTCTGTTTGACTGTGTATATTCTTGTAAGCTGCCTTGAATCTGTTGTAGCGTAAGATCGGGTAGGACAGAAAGAATTCAGTAAATCCACATAAAAGTCACGAACCAGAATTAGGCAAGCATTCAGCCTTTGGTATGAGGGTCACTTACTGAGGATTCTGTCACTTATTTAGAGATGGACGAGCAGTCGCCAGGGAGGCTTTTGCTTTCTACGTACAAAGACCATTCTTGTCTGTCCAAAATAGCAAGGACTCAGAGCCTGGGAACAGGAGGAAGTAGTTTTGTGTCTGGTGACAGTGTGGAGAAGGACTCTCTGTGCCCTGGGGCCTGGGATGCGGTACAGCCCGGCCTCGCCGTGAGCCAGGAGCCCTGGCGTCCGCGGACAGCTGGGCCTGGTCGGTCCTTCTCACCCCCCACATCCCTCCCAGAGGCAGCTTCGTCCCCAGTGACCACAAACCCCAAGGGCTGACCACAAACCAGCTTCCCACCATAAGCACTGGGGCAACTCTGGAGGCCTGGAGGGAAGGAATTCAGTGGGGGACAGCGAGGCAGGCCTGTTGCCAGGGTCTGGGGGGGAAGGAGGAGGGGAGAAGGTGGCGGGAGATGGCCGAGTCCTTCCAAGGACGTTGGCTCTTCAGCCCAAGGCGATGGAGGGTGGCGGCTGCCAGGCAGTGCCAGGTGTGCGGAGGACAAAGACAGAAGCGTTGACCTGGTCACCCTGGCACAGAGAGACGGCGTCTTTGTTGGAGGTGCTCGGGGACACCTCGCCAAACTTGGCCGGGTCCGCCGCGCGCCGGCCGCTCGGGCTGGCCGCCTTCCTTTCCCGGGTCCCCCGCTCCCTCCAGGGGCCACGCAAACCCACCCGTTACCACTGCATGTCCGTGCGTTGTGGGTGCTTCCTGGTTTTCTTCCCCACTGTTTTTTCTTTTTCAAATGAAAATGTAAGCTTCAGATATTTACTCTGGGAGCAGACTCCTTGGAGAAGAGTGTTGTGTTAGAAAAGTAGATCATGCTTCACAATCTTTCCTGCCAGGCTAAGATAGGGCTTTTGGCAAGACACAATATGAGTAAAACCAATTTTGAGATAATATTGATTTTTAAAATCTGGTGGTCGAAGATGACTCCTGCGGAAAAAGAACGGCTCCCAGGCCTTATGATAAGGCGTAATCCGCAATGTAAACTGAGGCATAGGAATCTCCTGCAATTGGTTAGAGGTTTTTGGATGGGTTGAGGAAACGCTCTAAAAATCAACCAGGGGGCGTTTTCGTTTCTCGTTCCCGTGGCTCTTTGCCAGGCCCTGAGACATGCACTGGGGACACGCCCTCAGATCTATAGGAATGATGTATCGACAGACGCGGCCCTGGGTCACGTGTGGTCGTAAAGCACGTGGGAAGATTCCCACGCACATATCCCAGCCTCGCTTTGAAGCGGATCAAGCTGGCAGCAGCTTTGGAGCTGGCTGTGCTTCAGGTGAAACAAAGAGGTCTTGTCCTTCGACATGGCAAATAGTATTAAAATAGCTTGCATAAACTAAAACAACAACAGAAAAAAACCACCCAGCTCTGGTAAAGCAGTGGGACCCTTCAAGGGGTTTCCTTTTTTCCTCACGGACACACATACATTATAAAAAGTCATCTGTGGTTTTCTAAGGGGCACAACCAACTAATTACAATTTTAAAAGCCCTGCTGAATTAACAAGAGTCATATTTTGTTTGCTTTGCAGGAAAACTGCTGCGGTTGCTGCTGCTTTGAGAAGATTTTTGGAAAAATCAGCAGTTCTGATGCCTTGACCCCTAAGGAGACTGGTGGCTCTGAGGGAGGGGAAGACGCCACACAGAACTCTGAGAACCTCCGCCAGGCTCGCGGGGCCGGGGCACCCAGAGCTGCGGCCCAGGGGGCAGGCAAGCCTGCACCCCGCCTCACAGCCCCTCCCTGCAGCAGTGCACACCCCAGAAGACATTTCCCTGCCATCCTGAGCTTCAGAACTTTCGATCTCAGTCACTGGGGCACGGGGTGCATTACTTCTGCAATTTCTCAGATCCCTAGAGCAATCACACTGGAGATTTAGTTGAGATTTTAAAACATGTTGGATGCAGAGGTTAACTATCATATATAGAATGAATAAACAACAAGGTCCTACTGTAGAGCACAGGGAACTATTATATTCAATAACCTGTGATAAACCATAACAGAAAAGAATAAGAAAAAGAATGTATATATATGTAAAAAAAAATGCTGGATACATTTAGAGGGAGAATTGCCTTTCAAAGCGGTGAGTACGACGCCAGAAAAAATTCTAAGTCTGGTGCACCCTTGACCGCTCAGTTTCTCAGACTCTATTACTTGGATTTGGTCTGAAATCAGGTGAATCCAATTGATAAGTAATTTGCTTTCTTTGAATTCTGAGGCAAAAAGCATCAGACATTCTACCTTCATTTATTCTGAAATCCCCTCCAAGAGCAGAAGTGTCTTCTACGCAGCAAACTTCCAAACTACTTCCAAACGAGGCACGTGTGTTGTCGCCACGCCCCCCGCTCTCTTCCGAGGGAAACTTCATCCACATGGAGCACGCTGGCTTTGAGAGATGGTGTATGGTTAGTCTTTACAATCAGGACCTTTGGAATAATGTTAACAGTCCCGAGAGCTTCGCTCAATGTGGCTGAAAGAAGAGATGGGTCTGGTGGGTCCTGAGGGGGACGGTGCCGTGTTTCCTGTCAAAGTGACCCAGGTAAATGCCAGTCCGTGTGAGGACCAGTGACCTCACCCACGTGGCGTCTCTGTGGCTCAGCCCTGTGCAGGGAGCCTTGGACACTGAAGGCCAGGGGCACCTCCCCTCACTTTGGGGATGTGACACTGATCTCCAGTTGGAAGCGTCTTCCTGTTCCCGAGCTCGTGTGCCATTTTCTCAGACATTTAACAGGGGACGTGAGCCCTGCTGCAGGAATGGGCGTTGTTTCTTTACAAAGCAGAAGCAGCGCAGAGAGGGATTACACGCCAGCACCACACCCACCACTAGCATCTTAAGCCTCCCTCACATTTTCCACTTCCAAGTACCTGCTGTGTTGAGATCAGCTATAATAATGTCTTTATTTTTAGCTTAAATCATTCTAGCCTGCAGTTGTCTCAACTGCGACAAAACAAAATAAGAGCAGCTCGGGGCTGCCTGGGCCAGGGCGGACCTGACGTGCGTTGGCTTTTCCCAGCATCCCACCGGTGAATCCTCATGGCCCGCCATGAGGACGGATGGCGACGCGTGCAACGTCCTTTTTCTTGTGCTTCAGGTACGGGGGAAGCAGAGGCAGAAGACGAGGTGTCATTAGTTCAGGCCACAAGCCAATTTACTGGTCGTGCTGGCTGTGGAAGGTCCTCCTTTCCGGCCTCTGCTCTTGCATTACGATGCATCTCTTTCTTTCTTCCTTGGGCCTATGCATTTATCCAAGGTTGGCTTCTCCTGTTCCTGTTCTGTGACTATGTTTCAAATGTTTAATTTAGTTTCCTTAAAATACACACACACACACACACACACACACACACGCACAGCCCTGTGATTGAAGTGTTATGTTACCGCGCTATCTTTAGCTGCTGGTATTCATCGAGTCTGGAAAAATACAAGCCGGTGCAGGCTTAATACTCAGCCCGCAGAGAGCTGGCATCCACTCAAATGCTGAACAGGACACGGGGGTCTGGTGTGTTCCCCTCCAGCCCGAGCAGGGGGCCTTTGTAGGGCGTGCAGATCGCATCCACCCCGGCTCACTTTCCCCGGGCCCTGCTGCACACACACGAAGGGGATGGCTTCGGCCAAATGAAGCAGTGATTTCTTTGCCAAATTCATCCACTGATGACCCCACGGTCAGTGGGTATGATTTTCTTTTTAGGGGTTGAGAAAGGAGACTGTACTTTGAAAATGGCTCTCCTTAGAATTTGTAGCTATATTTCCACCTCGGATGGGGAGGTGGCCCCATGCCAGCGGGGTCCTTTTATATGGGAGTGGGGGAGAGTCTGCCCTGCAGAGCTGATTATTACAGTGTGCAGTTACGGGGAAATGGGAGAGTTTCGGTCTCCTGCTCGGCCGGTCCCCTCCCTCCACGCCTTGCAGTACGTGGCCGCTCTGACGGGAAATGGGCTTTGCACATCGGAAGAATCAAACCAGATGCGAGCGTGGACCCGAGGAGTGGAGTCTGGCTGGACTGGGGTTGTTGTGATCAACTTTTCCCAGAAGTCACGAGGATTGGAGGCTGTGTTGCTTCTCCACCCTCTTAATGGACGTGACAATCTTGCTCTCTCCCTTTAGGCCGCTGCCGTTTCTCCAGTAAATGCAGGAAATTAAGCACCAGTGGGGCACTTCCTGCTGCCTGGAGAGAAATAAACTTCACAAGCTATTAAGGAAAAAGCAAGTCACATTCGTAATTCGTAAGATACCAACAGTTACCCAGAATCTGTTGCTGTTTAAAAATCAGGGAGGAAAGAGCTCACGCCCAGTTTGTGACATAAAACCCTCTGGCATGGATTCTCACCTGAATTAACTTGGGGCAACGATTTGTGGGTTGAAGTTGGGTAACTCATGTCTGTTGAGTACCGTAGGTTTGCTTGTAGTTGCTCTCGGTCTGACTTGATGTTATTTTGCTTTCTTTCCTCAAAAATGTAAATTGGCCTGGTGCACTGTCACGCTGAGGCAGATGCTGATGTGATGTGGTCTGAAGATGTGTGAACACCAGCGTTTTCACCGTTTTTATGGAAATTAGTGCAGCAAAATTTTTTTCTTGTTTTGGAATCAGAATATGGATTTTGTATCAGGGAAACGTGCAAGGCTCTCATCTTGTTCCTTTTTTGTCCTTCAGCCCCCACTAGCCTGACCCCCGCCCCCCGTTGGGGTAGGGGGGCAATATCAGACATGAGCTGCTTCAGTCTGAAATGCAGGCCAGTCGAGGGGACCTCATTTGGAAACTGATTTGTGAACTGGTAACGAGGGCAGGGCGGGGACCTCAGCGGCCGAGGTCGGGGGCTCAGCTTAGCGCTGTCCCCTGGCGATTCCATAGTGGGTTCAGGGCGCTCCTCCATGGCCGCGCCCTTCTCCGCAGCCGCGATGCCACCCGCTTTGCTTTTGCTCCATCATTTTATGTTTTTACTCTTTTCTCCTTTTCTCAAGTTAGAATCAGAATCCACCTTCTTATCCATCACCATGCTCCTCTAGAGCCTCTCTGAGATGAAAAGTATGTTTCCAAAAGTCAAGTTGCTTTCTGTCCTAAAGGAAACGTGATGCTGCACTTCCTGGATTAGGGTGACTTCCGTGCGTTGCATGAAATCTATAGCTTCTCGCCTTAGAAGGTCCGTGTATTTCTCCCAGCTTCTGAGGCAGTCAGGTGTGTTTTCCCTAAGTGGTCTTTGTACGGGCAGTTTCACCTTCCGTGAAGGCTTCTAACTCACCCCCTACTGGCAACTCAGAGGAGCAGAAGACGTCCTGCACCCGCCTGTGCCTGTGCTGAGTCCTGTGTGTTCTGGCTGATAGATGCGACCGAGCCCTTTGGATGAGGTTTTTCAGTGGAGATGAGAGGTAAAAATGGAGCCATAATATGGTGGTTGCATATATTGCGTGTATTTTCTATTTCTGAACGTAGTTTCATTCAGCTGTACTCCTTTGCCTTATAAAGATGTGTAGCAGTCATATATATGTATTATATTGAAGAATAAACTTGGACCTGTTTATCCTTCGGTAGATGAGCTGATTTATGCAATGACGTGGACATTGCAAATGCCATCCGAACGCTCTCCTTCGGACGAGGCTGACGTGTTACGTCCCGTGATATCAAGAACCCAAGCTACGCTTGCAGGGGCCCCCGGACCGTCCGCAGGGACCCTGGGGAAAACCGCCCCCCTTTGGAAAACATAGTGTATACGATGAACCAACACAAGGCTCGGGGCTTTTCCCCTAATTTTAACACAAAAATATTGACGGAGAGAGATATATATATATGAAGTGTCTAGTGCCAGAACACAGTGTGTGACAAATTATGAGGGCAATTTAGCAGCAGCTCGCTCTTTCAAGTGACTTCAGGCAGATCCTTCAGCCCCAGAAAGATGTCTGCCTCAGAAGACCTGCCACTGAAAGACGAAACGGGACGAAACGACCCCCGGCGGGGGACACCGGGCCGCCTTCTGGGCCAGCATCCGGGCTGGAACGCTGCTGTGACCGCCCAGCTCTGCGCCGTGTGTCTGAGGATGACCTGGGGCCTCGCCGCCGAGTTTCCTGGTGTCCCCACTTTATCCCAGCAGGGACGGGCTCCTCCACCCGCACCTGGCTGAGACGGACCTGCTGAGTTTCCTGCTGTCCCCACTTTATCCCAGCAGGGACGGGCTCCTCCACCCGCACCTGGCTGAGACGGACCCGCTGAGTTTCCTGCTGTCTCCGTCGGAAGCAGGAGTGGGCCCTGTGTTCACACAAAGCCTCCCTTCCCTCTTGCTCGAGCCTCAGTCCTTCCTACCCAGCGTCCGGGCGAGGCCTTCTGACTTCCTCCCCAGAGGAGAGAACCTCGCAGGCCCTCTCTGAGGATGTTGTGACGTAAGCACAACTGTACGTTTGCTCTCGGTCCCGGGTTCCTGGCACAGAGCTCCTAAAGCCCTCAGAATTTCCTGCGCAGCCACACCTGAGCTATAGCCCCTCAGGTGACCCTCAGAGGATGAGGCCGGTGGTCAGTGACCCAACCACGTGATCAGAGGGCTGGAACCTTCGACCCCACCCCTGCTGCACGTCCGGGGAGGGGAGAGAAGCCAGGGATTGAGCTAGCCACCAAGGGCCCGTGAGTCGGTCCGTCACGCCTGTGTATTCAAACCTCTATGAAAAACCCTACATGAAGGGGTCTGGAGGGTGACGCACCCCAGCTCCATGGGGACAGAAGCTCGTGCGCTCTGGACCCTCCCAGACCTCGCCCTGTGCGCCTCTGCATCAGGCTGTTCATCTGTGCCCTTGACTAGATCCTCCTAATAGACTGCGAATAGTAAGGAAGTCATTCCCTGGGTTCCGTTAACCAGTTATAAATTCAAATTATCCAAGCTTAGGAGGGAGTCTGGGCAAGCCTTGGTGTGCGGTCAAGCGGGGCAGAAGTGCGTCCGGGTGGGGGGTCTGTGCGACCGGAAGCCGGGGGTCTGCGCTGACTCCAAGCAGTGAGTGTCTGGACTGTTCCTGTGAGAAAAGCCCGCCCGCTTGCCGTCAGAAGCGCCCCGAGCGGAGAAGCACCTTTCCTTCGGCCTCTGGCACCGGCACAGGGCAGGTCCCGGGGTCCAGCCCCACCTTCGCCAGGAATAGGCTCCCGGCTGGGGCCTGGGGCTCGGGGACAAGAACTGGTCACTGCCCTTCCGGCCCCTCTCGTCGCCTTCTCCCGGGGTAAGGGGACGGGGCGGTGTCCCTCACCCTCTCCCCGGGGGGGACGCTAAACCCACGTCATCCCTCCGCCGACCCCTCCCTGCTCGGAAAGGCGACCGCCACCCGCCGTGGGGCCCGGGCCCATCAGGGGGATGAGGGGCCCCGGAAGCCCCCCGTCGGTAACTTGCTTCTGCCGCCCCAACGCAGGCTTTCCCGAGAGCGTGTGATCTGTGTCCCCGGACGTCGCCGTGCGCACAAATAGGCTCTCGGGGAGGATCCGCACCGGGGCTTAGGTGGCTCGTGGCCTCCCCTGCAGAGCTCGGTCCCCTCACAGCTCACGCGGCTGTTACTAGAGAATTCTAAAAAAACCCGTACACAAGCTCGGGAGCCAGCGTGCCAGGCAGAGGCGTCCGGCTGCAGCTCCGGTCCACCGACACCTGCTGCCCTGCCGAGGGCGCTGCTTCCGGGCAGCCCTCCAGGTACGTGATGCGGGTTCCCGGAGCCCCACCCCTGGGAGGCTGTGCGCACGGCCAGGCGGCCGCGGGGAGCGCGGTCTTCGTGCTTCGACCTGAGCGCGCCCGGCCGCCGCACCTGTTAGGCTCTCGGCGGCTACGACCAGCAGCCAGCAGGCAGAGCCGAGAGAGCCTCCCCCAGAGCCTGGCTGCTGGGTGCTACTGGGCCCAGTGACAGCAAGGTTCAGGCTGAATTCTGCCTTTCCTACAGATGATGGCAGCAGGAACCGCCGAAGTTACGTAACCTGCTGGGTGAGCCGATGAAGCTTCAGCTCGCTGGCCTCTCAGGTCTCGTGACAGTGTCTTGCACGGAAGGGTCACTCAAGGCAGATGTGAAAAGCTTCGAATCGCAAGATCCAAGTTGCTGTTCAGTGACATCAGATGACAGCGTCCTTGATAAAGGTCTGACATCAGCTCAACAAAATTCTAACGCCCGGGGGCCTCTCCCAAGCGTATAGGCTCCTGAGCTTGTTGGATTCTTATCATAAAAGGATTATGACACTATTATTATTATTCTAATATTATATTATACTCTTATTCTTCATTGAAGAGTGGAAGTGTCTGTACAACATTTCTAGCCGACCCATACTCTAAACACTACTTATTTCACCAATCAGAAAAAAACCATTTTCTAGTATCCATTATGTCAATTTCAAACTCCTCTGGTGTTGAATGGATATGAGGAGAGAAGAAGAGATTGTACAAATCAGCCTTCTTATGTTGACTTTCAACGCTACCTACTAAGTCCTGGAGTGTAAATTCTTGATTAGGGCAACATCCTTCAAATGTTACTAACTTCTGTGTCACAGACTTTTCCAATAAATCACAGGCAAAATCATACAGGTTGGCTATAGCATTTCACACAATTGTTCCTTAAAAAAGCCCTCCAGCCTCTGCGTTTGGCCCATCCCTGAGCTGGTGGAGGAACGCTTCCTCTCCCTTCTTCCTCATGAAGATCTGTCCTGCCTCAACATGCACATCTCATAAAGCCCCCTGGATCCCTGTGTGTTACCTTTAGTGACATCTCCGCCACACAGAATCAGCTAACGCTTACGGACGATTACAGGACCATCAAACACAAGCGCTTTCTGTCCCTCCTAACAGTCTAACGATGCACGTCCCTAACGTAGATGTGAAGCCCAAGGAAGAATCCTGCTACTCCAGGAGACTCGAGGGCCACACTCATCACAGCCAGAGGGCTCGCCCCTCTGAGCCCACATTCCTCTTAAAACTAAGATCCTGCAATTTTCTGCGGAGACTTGGACTTGCGATGAGCACCTGCCCCTCTCAGGTCACCTCCTGCTTCTTCCCTCTCCATCCCTCACCTGGGGGCACCTGCCAATACACACCCCGTACTTCATAGCCCTCCCGGATCCCACAGTTAGTCTCCTGGACTCAAGTCTCTTTCTCCTCCAATCCTCCATGTTGTGAATTTTATTTCAAACACGCAAATCTAATTATTTATATCACTTTAAAGTTTAGAACTTTAGTCTCAAAAAAAAAAAATTAAACTCCCTAATGTCAGCTTTGAGACCCTTTGAGACCCTCACATGCTAGTGGGATCGACCTTACCTTTCAGCATCATGTGCTGCATTCCCCCACTCCCACCCTAAAGACACAGGAATTATTTCCTAGGCTTCCGGCAGGGTCATAATATGGTGTCTCTGACCAGGTTAGGGCTTCAGATGTGGGTCTTCTGGGACACCACGGTTGCTAAAATTTTGAAAGTAATGCCTTTAGACCATTCGGGCACCAATAAAGGGTTCACACTATTTGTGTGCTATTTCTCTTTATCACAGACAACTCGTGGTAGAAAAGACCACGACTAGAGGAGGATCTGTTTCCCAGACGGCTGGATTGCAGAGCTGGCAAATTGATGCCGGTTTTTGGCAGGAGACCACAGCTCCTTGCCAGGTGAACCTCTCCAAGGCGCGGCTCCTGTGACGCTGGCTTCTCAGAGCGAGGAATCAAAGAGAGAGAAAGATGGAAATCTCGGTCTCCTTTATGACCTACTCCCTCATGTCCACAGTGCCCTATTCCACATGGGGAGGGATGACACAAGGCAAGAATCATGAGGGGCCATTTTGAAGGCTAGTGACCATTGTCTGCCCTGTGGCCCCTCAGGGACTCACATCCCTCCCACATACGCAAAACACCTCACCCACTCCCAAGGCCCCTCAAGGTCTCATCCTGTTACGACAGCGGCTCAGAACCAGGAATCTCACCCTCTACGTCGAGTCTGGCTGTGGATGAGTCTTCCTTAGTGAAGCTCCTTGGTCCAAAGTCATGTGAACGAAAGAGAAAAGCCACCCCTCCCTCACCACATACACACCTAACCCGCAGTGGTGGACAGGCATGGGACAGCCACTGAAAGTCCTCTTCAAAACGAGGGCAAAGGGACAACGTACGAGAGTGACTGGTCCATAGCAGTTGTGAAATTCAGCCGGCGAATGTTGGGAGCTCCTTGCTCAGGACTCAGCCTCACTCCTCCCAGGAATGACTCACCGTTTACCCTTGGCTCTGCCCCCTGGGATCTCAGCTTCACCCTCTGAGTCCTCCCTCCTCGTCCGCGAAAGCTGGTCTGTGTGCAGCTGTGTAGGTTTCTCGGCCTTCTTCCTGCCAGGAGAAGTTGGAGGATACGAAGGTCTCTTTCCTCTTTGGGTTGTCTCTGCCCATTTCAGTCCAAGCGGGCAGCGCGCCTGGCTATAGAAATCTTTTAAAAGCTTTATAGGTCACCTGTGTATTTTATTGGGGATGACTCCATTAGAAAAAGGCCACACCCACAGACCTCTGCCTCATACGGGGCAGCGCCCTCAGACTTCCCAGAAACCCTACTGTTTGGCTGAATGATTCGCTGATGGATATTGGATATTTCTTGGATATTTCTGAGGCCTTAAAGATTTTAAATCCTTGGCTTCACGATCAGACCATGTTTTCTTCAGAGTGCCCTGGATTTGATCTTTACTTGGAAGCCATTTCTTAACCGTAGTATCGTTTGTTGTCTGGAGAGGCTGCGTTTTAAAATTTCTTTTTATTTAAAAGTCCTTCCTGTAGTGTAGCTGTCTCTTCTCACATTTTATTACAAGCAGCAATTACAAGAAGAAACCAAGAAGTACTTTCAACAGTTCCTGGAAGTCTCCCCAGCTAGACCACACAGCTCATTTGGTAAGTTTTCCACCTCCCCCATTAAAAAAAATTTTTTTTTAAGTCTTTATTGAATTTGTTACAATATTGCTTCTGTTTTATTTTTATGTTTTTGTTTTCGTTTTTTAGGCCATGAGGCACGTGGGATCCTAGCTCCCTGACCAGGGATGGGACCCACACCCCCTGTATTGGAAGACGAAGTCTCAACCACTGGACCGCCAGGGAAGTCCCCTCCACCTCCCCCATTACTGCAGGTAACAGTGTTGCTAAACTCTCTGCCTCTCTACAGCAAAGATCATTTCCTTCCAGTTTCAAATAACATTTTCTTTGCTTTCCTTCAAGCCCTCACTCTCAGCCTCTTCCAAGGGCATCGGGACTTCATGAAACACTCTTCAAGGCTCTTCACGCTTCCAAGGTCACTCTCCCCAGAGCCTTTCCAGGTTCTTCCCGCTCTGCCTGTTCCCAAAGCCTCCCCCATCTTTTGGGTTTTCGTTACGGTGACGCTCCACATGCTGACAGCACCAGTACAGTACACCTGCTTATGATTCTGAAGCTTTACACATCCTCATCTCTCTGTCTGAAAGGTTTTCCACTAGTCTCTCTACCTGATAAGCACCCAAATCCCACTGTGTCTCCCAATCCAGGGCAAAGCCCTTATGCCCTTGTCATACCCTCTCTGTATTTCTCATAGCAGTTGTCACATTACTTTCTCATAATTAATAAATTATTAGTGTGATTGATTTGCAAATATTAAACCAACCATGCATTCCTCGGATAAACCCAACTTGGTCATAATTTATTATACTTTTGTATATTCCTGGAATCAGTTTGGTAAAACCTTATTGAGAATGTTTGCATCTATGTTCATAAGAGATATTCTGTAGTTTTATTGTAACGTCTTTTGGTTTCATGGGAATGCTGGTCTTACAGAATAAACTGGGTAGTATTTCCTTCTCCCAATTTTCTGCAAGAATTTATGAGGAATTGATGTTATTTCTTCCTTAAATGTTTGGTAGAATTCACCAATGAAGCTATCTTACCTGGAGTTTCTTTATGGGAAGGTTTATAACTTCACATTTCATTCAATCTCTGTAATAGAGAAATAGTCAGAGTATTTATTTCTTCTTGAGTTAATGTTGGTAGTTAGTGCCTTTCAAAGAACTTGTCTATTTTCTAAGTTTATTGGCATAATGTTGGTTATATTTCCATATAATCCTTTTAACATGTTTAGAATCTGTGAGGATTCCATCTCTTTCATTCCTGATTTGTATCTTGTCTCTTCCTTCCTGATCAATCCGACTTGAAGTTTATCAATTTTATTGATCTTCTCAAAGAACCAGCTTTTTTGCCCCATCAGTCTTCTCTATTAATTTTCTCTTTTCTATTTACTTGATTTCTGTTCTTATCTTTATTATTTCTTTTCTTTTCTTTACTTTGGGTTCAGTTTTCTCTTTTTTAAAAGAATTTCTTGATGAGGAAGGTTAGCCCATTTATTTGAATTATTTCTTCTTTTCTACTATAGGCACTTAGTGTGAATAATTTCCCTAAGTACTGCTTTAGTTGTAACCCCAAGGAAGTCTGTGACACAAGTGGGAGGCCATCAAGGTTGCATCATGAAATAAAACACCCAGCTGTCTCCTAATGGCACTGCATATGGGATCTACTCAGTGGGGGTCCTTGCAGGCAAAACTGGATTAACCCCTTCATGGCTATACATCCTTGGATACAACCCATGGAATATCAGTGTTACTGAGTTTTATGCTCTCATGTACCATTTAAAAATGACTTTCTAATGTGCTGCCCAAAGAAGCAGCCTGGTCCCAAGGAGGCATCCAGGTGCCAGTACAGGTGGGCACTTGCCATCTGCCTCTATAAGGATTAAATCACAAACTGCTGTGACCACTGACCTTCAGCACACCCTGAAAGGAGTTTGGGGTGGAGATCAGGAATGAGGCGCCTTGTGCTCTGGGAAAAACTGGCAGAACAGGCCTTTAGGTAGTTAGATATTTTCCGGAGAAGCTTTTATGAGCCCCATTCTTGCATCTCCTCGCATCTAGAAAGGCACTAAAATCCTTCACGGTGACGTCTGCTCCTTGTGACCAGCAGTAGCCTTCATGAGACGAGCAGAAAACTTCTGCAAAAACGTGTGCCTGACTGCACGGACTCCCCTGCACCAGAATCACATCTATCCTGACCTTCCCCGCTGCCTCTTGGGAGCGCTCCTCAGAGCTCTCTGAGGTGCCGCCTCCCGGGCTACAGTCCTCATTTTGCCCCCAGTAAAACTTAGCTCACACCTCTCACGTGGTGCATTTTTTTCAGTCGACATGAATGTTGGCGCTTATGTGCCTGAAAAGCCATCAGGTGTACCATGTCCATAGTTATCACCATTAATCAGGCAGATAATTCATGCGTGATACTGTGCTAAGAGACTTACCCTCATTCTCTAGCTTCCTCTCTGTAGGAATCTGGGCTGTAATGCCACTCTCCACACAAGGGAGCTGATTCTTCTACAGCGAGGTAACTGTAAGGTCACTTGCTTTGAATGTTGACAGGTCGGGGTTTACCCTAAGGCCCTTCTACATCCGAAAAGCCACAGCGAGACATGCTCCCCTTCTACTGTCTCCACTGTCTGTTTACAGGCTGCGCGCTGGTCTGGTGAGGATGGCCCCAGATCACGGGGCAGGGGAGAAACAAGGAAAAAGAGCCCATTCAAGAGACTCTGAAATTCTCTCCATTGTGAAAAATGCATCTTCTCCCGAGGGTTTACCGAGGAGAAGCTCCTTTGACACACGTGACAGCCCAAAAACACTACGGCACCATAAAGAAACTCTCCTTATGCCCATGTTCACTGGTATTGTTTTCTATTCTGTGTGAAGTTACACACACACACACACACACACACACACACACACACACACACAGGGTTTCACCTTCAAGGAAACCTTTAACTAAGGTTAAGTCAAACGATCATGAATTCATATGTCAAACATCAGAGTACAGTTGGGTTAAGGATGGAAAACTGTTTAAACACACACACACACACACACACACACACACACACACACACACAGGTGGGGTATGCGCTGCCTTGTAGCACCTGCCCTGAAGGGCCAAAACTCTAAGTTGAAGACATGGATGTTCCTGGGGGCTCACCTGATACCCCAGCCTTCTCCTCAGCCAGGTCAGTGTTTACCAGGTAATTGTTCACTGGACATGTGCCTCTGAGCTTGACTTGTTCGGTGCACTTATCTAGCATCTCTGTGTTAGGATTTATCTGTTCATTCAAAAGGAAAATGCTCTGTTACGTTTTCACTCTTCCTTCTACTGTACAGCTTTGTTCATATCGGTCAGCCATTCTGGAACTGTTTAAACTAGTGCAGGTTTTTTTTGTTAAGTGTCAAATATGCTCTGGCGATAGGCTGGCCTCGCAGTTACCCAAAGTGTGCAGCCAGGTCCTGGAAAGTCGTGAAAGTCGTGCAGGGAAACACCATTGTTAATAAAACGTGTCTGTTACTAAGAGCTTATCTGGACTCCGCCTCTTGCCTCTGATTCCCCCTCTGTGAGCTGCTCGGGGGCTTTGGCTCTCCTCCTTCAAGAGGACAAGGGTTTTGTTCCAGGATGGGAGCTTCTTGGAGAATCAGAGACATTTCCTCAGAGCCCCAGGGTGGAGTGGCCTCCGCAGAGCAGGCCGGGTGCATTCAGCTGGTATTTCAAAAATGGCAGAAACCTGCCGGTCATCCCCCGCCTCCAGAGAAAAGTTCAAAAAGCCCAGATGATCCGTCAGGCCTTTGGCAAAGCGTCTGGCCACCCGGAGCTCTTACTACTCACGCGCACACTCCATCTACCGGCCCCAGGAGTCAGGCTGGGGCATCGGACTCTCCCCAGTGCACCTTGTGTTCCATTTAGATGCGGGACCTTCACTGCAGGTGCAGGGCCCAGGGCAGGAAGTGTGACCCCGGCTTCCTTGGGAGGAATTGGGCACCAATAAAGTGAAACAGTTAAACCTTCTCCCCGTGTTTGTCTGTGCGATGGTTTAGCCTAAGTCTTAGGATGAGAGGCACGTGACAACAATCTCACACCTCTGATTCTTCCAGAGTCAGGGAGACCCACACCGTGACAGGGACACAGGACCAGAGGGCCAGTGGCGACTCGGGAAGGCTTCCCGCCTTGGAGCAGCACAGAGGGGCACCCAAAGTGCCCCACGGGATGAACCCTCTGCCCCTGTAGCGTCTCAGAGGGTGCTGGGTTTGGGTTCTCTTCGGCCAGAAAGATTGTTGCTGCCGGTGCCCTTCTTTGAACTCTGACCTGTAGCTGGTGCCACAGACCTGGGCTCGGGGCAGCTGCAGGGGCGGGTCCCAGCCCTCACCTGGCTTTCCAGGTGCAGGACCTCTTCCTGAGCCACGGAAAGTGACCTCGTCCACAGCCCTGGAGGAAAACCCCAGGGGACCCTCAATGGGAGCTGGATCAGAGAGAAATGCCCAAAGCCTTCCAGGGAGAGGAATGAACAGACGGCCTTGTGTTTATTTTTGATGCAACGGGAGGACGAAGGCTCCTTCCTGCGAAGGTTTCCCCACTGCGCGTTCCCGCGCTGGATTTGCGACCCGCCCCTTCGCTCAGCCCGCCCCATCCCTCCCTGCAGGGCCCCGCCACCCCACGGAGGGCCCCCTGAGACAGCCAGGGGACCTGAGGGCCGCTCTGCCACCGACCTCTGTCCCAAAGGAAAACAGTTATCACCCGAGAAAGCACACGGACTGAGCCCCAAACTCGCCACCTGTCCCGTGAGTGTGCGATGCAGCAGGTACCCCGCCTAGCCCGCCCCCAGGATAACGTCGCCATGACAGTACCGGAGAGGATGTCGGTGGGGGATTTAATTTTTTCCAGCCTTACTGAGGCATTATTTACACGTAATAAAATTCAGGTATTTGAAATGCACACACTGCGCGCCTCGCACACACTGCAGAGTGCGGTGTGATGGATTCTGCCAGCTTTCTTTCTCCACAGCCATTGCCACGACCACCCTAAACATGTCCCTCACCTCTCTGCAGTCCATGCCCTCTCCTGACCCGAACCCTGGCCACTGTTGACTTCCTTTACGTCATTACAGTCGCGCCTGTTCTGGACCTTCGTAGAGACGGGGTCAAGCAAGATGCAGTTTTCCGTGAAGGAAGTCAGTTTCCGTCGCTTGGCACGATGTCTCCTTCGCTGTTGCTAGTGCCAATCTTTTGTCCCTTCCTATCACTGAGTAGGATGGTTCATCCCATGGGTATTCCGGACTCGGTTCATTCATTTAGCAGCCAAAGGGCATCCGAGGTGTTTCCAGTTCTGAGCGTCGGCGTTTGTCTCCTCGTGGACTTACGATTTCTTTCCCTTGGGTAAATACCCAAGCGTGGGATGCCGGGCCGTAGGGAAGCACAAGTTTCCCGTCCGGCCACATGGTTTTCCAGAGTGGTGGTACCGTTGTGTGTTCCCCCCATAGGAGACGAATCCCAGCCGCTCCCCGTGCTCGGGATCGTGGGTCAAGCCAGCCTTGGTCACCTGAGGAGACGGTGCTCTCTGAGTGTGGCTCGGGTCTGCATCTCTCTGACGAGTCACAAGGTTGAGTACCTTTTCAGGTGCTGATGGTCCAGATATGCTTGCTGGTGAGCAACGTCCTAAAATACTCCTAGGGGACGCATCGACCTGGGTAGATGTCACCACTGCTAATTTACCCGCGAAGATCTGAAGCCCTAGCAGCTAAATCACTGAGTCGAGCTGCTTCTGGCAGAGCTGGGGCGAGCCTTCTGAGAACGTGGACGCTCCACCAGGCCACGCGTTCCCAAGAGCTTGGAACACCTGCTCTGAGAGGTGTTACGTTAGCAACCTGAAATTTTGACCGGCTGGTGGCACATTTTGACCTTAGTGTTTTGTCGTGTTTTGACGTTACTCATCGGTTAGTCAACATCGCCCCACGTTTGGTTCTTTTAAGCTGATGGGCCTCTAACCGCCTCCACCAGACTTGATAACTGGCTTAACTAGCAAGGGCTGGAAGTTCCTGTGCGGTCAGGTCTCCCCCTCCGCCGACTCAGCCTACTCAGAGTCTGCAGGAAGGAAGCCTTCCCTGTGTCCCCCATGTTCGGGGAGCAGGCAGCAAAGACCCCACGCCACTCGATTCTCCCCCCCCCCCCGTTCGTTTCTGCCCTGGTAGGGTTGGTCTTTGAAGTTAAGGCTCAGAGCCCTCAGCGAGGTGCTGAGAAAGGGGCCTCATGACACTGGACTTAAGGTGAGTGCGGGGGGCCTTGGGAGACGTGTGGGTTTCACCCTCAGGAATAAAAAGCCCTGAGGCACTCTAGTTTCCTGGGAAACACAGCCAGAAGCCAGAGCCTCGAGACTGTTTCCAAATATCCTAGCAAACGCAATTAGGCGTGTTGGAGCCATGGTTCCAGAATCTTCTATATTTTTATCTCCTGTGCTTGCTATTTCTATGACCTCATCTATTTCTCTGTATTTTTTAAAAACGAGATTCTCTAAAATCAAAAGAACTTGTAGATTTATTTTTTTAGAAGTGTAGAAGGGCCCTGGGAAATAGCGACTCCCAGGGAAAGAGGAGGAGGTTTTTAAAAGGCAGAAAGAAAGCTCATCTCAGGCTGGAAAGGAAGATGAAGATTCATACTGCGGTGATTGGTGCGTGTGTATGTGAGAGCGTGTGCATGTGTCTGGGTACCCGTGTGCACACATCTATACACGCGTGTGCATTGCGTGGGAGCGCGTGCATGTGCGTGCTGGGGTCACGGGGGGAGGGATCCGGGCCGAGAGCTCCAGGGCCTCCCTCTGCTTCTCCGTGGTCATTTACTCTGTGTAGCGAATTAGTGAAAAGCCACATCTAGAGAGCATTTTTAGTGAGGCTGGAGGAGGAAAGTCTTTGGGTGAAAAGGGGGTTCACAAGACTCCACTCTCAGTTTTGGTTTCGCACGTGTGTCGATGCGTCCTGTGCTTTGCTTTACTCTCAAATTGCCTAAAAAGCCACGCTTCTCTCCGAGGCCACCTGAACCAAAGAATCTTCGACGCATCCCGCAGCTCTCAGGTGTCGTGGGCGCTCCCCCTGCGTCCGGTGGGGCAGAGGAAGGGGACCGTCACAAGCCCAGGGTGAGTAAACTCGACTAACCGCTTTCTCTCCTGAGATACGATGAAAAGAAATCACCTTCCGTAAAACTCCCGGGCAGCGGGTGTGAGCGTCTCACTAATCAGAGGGCGGCAGCTCTGTCACCCGAAACCCATCCGGAGCCTCCATCTAAGACACAGAAAACCGGCGTATTGGAGCCCTCGTGCGCTGTTGGTGGGAATGTAAAACGTGTAGCTGTTACGGAAAACAGTACAGTTGTTTCCTAACAAATTAAACATAGAGTTACTATATGATCCAGCAATTTCATTCTTCTGAATATACACCCGAAAGAATTAAAAGCAAGGACTCAAAAATGTGCCATGTTCACTGCAGCATTATCCACAGTAGCCAAAAGGTGGAAGCACCCCGACTGTTACTGGATGATGGATAAACAGAATGTGGTCCATCCACACAATGGAATATTATTTGGCCTTAAGAAGGAAGGAAATTCTGACACAGGCTACAACATGGATGAACCTTGAAAACATGCTCAGTGAGATTAGCCAGTCACAAAAGGACAGATACTAGGTGATTCCGCTTGTACGAGGTCCCTGGAGGAGTCAAGTCATAGAGACAGAAAGGAGGAGGGTGGTTCCCAGGGGCTGGCGGGACGGGGAGGGGAGTCAGCGTTTAATGGGGACGGAGTCTCAGTTTTGCAAGAAGAAAAGAGCTCCGGAGGTGGATGGGTGGTGGTGGTCTTAGCGCCACTGACCTGTACACTTTAAGCGGTTAAGATGGTAGATTTTCCTTTGGTGCATTTTACCACAATTTTAAAAAGAAGAAAGCAGCACTGAGACCAGGGAAAGAAGAGCTCTCGACGGGGAGATGGTTTCCCACCTCACTGCAGGGGTGGCGCCCACCTGCAGCCACAGTAGCTGCTCTTGCCCTGCGCATGGAGCCCTCCGCTCAGTTTCTCCTGGATCTGAGGAGGGAAGGCACCCAGTTCACACACTTTGGGCCTTTGTATATTTCTCTGTGTTTGTCTGGGTTTTACTTTTTCTAACTGTGATACTTCTAGCTCCGTTGGAAAACATCACTTCTTTCAGACCAGTATTTCTATTCATCAGGGGTGTAAGCACCATAAAGTAAACGCACAAGGCCACTTGCATGCTTCCCTGAGGTTGATATCCGCTTCTTTTAAGGCAGATTTGATCCTTAATGTTTAGAGCACTTCTTCTCTGGGAGCACATACCTAAAAATCAGTCGCGTTCTTCCTCCCTGACTGAAGTTACTTTCATGAAGCTGTTCCCTTGAAAGAAGCTCAAAGTGCTTTATAAAAATCCATCGTATTAATCTTTCCCACACAATAATGGGGTGGAACGGGAAACAGGATTCTTCCAGTTATGAAGAAACAGTCGAGAGAG
>NW_021146991.1:0-5246 GCF_002837175.3 Physeter macrocephalus
GGTCCAGGGAGGGGAACCCCTGCCCTGAGGCTGCTCTGAGCAGCCGGGAGGCACCAAGTCCGTGGTGTGATGCCAGGAGGGGAGCGGCCTGTGGGCTGTGCTGGCCTCATCCCCCGAGCACATCTGGCCCCCCTTCTCTGGGGCCAGGGCTGGTTCCAGGAAAGGAAAGACACAGGCCGGTGGGTGTTTAAAGCAGCTCGGCCTCCACTTCCTCCTGAAGCCTCTGGATGCGCTGGCTCTCGGGGAGCCATGCAAAGCCCCCCGTGGTGTCTGGTCATTTTTTGTCACATTAATTTTTTTTTTTTTTTGATGGTCCATTGTATTTATTTGGCTTCGGAACAATGACGATCTGAAAGTTCCTCTGAGTTCATGATTTATCTCAGAGTCCTTTTTACAATTTATATTTTTCTTAAGTAACTGAGACTAAACAAATGCCTTCATTTTAGAAACTTTAGTAACACTAGAAACAGGTAGAAATATTGCTCCTGCATTGACATTAGTTAGCACAGCCATCTTCAAGCAGTGCTTTAAAATTTATTCCTGTTCATAGGACAATAAAAACGCTAGGCAAGAGACAATTTTTCAGTATCACTACTGCAATGTAATATGTATAAACCAGATGCTTTAAGCCATGAAACAAACGCAGACTTTCTTTCCCCTGGAATATAAATAGGATTCTAGGCTTACTCTATTCAGTAGTAAGAGTTTACGTGATTTTTTTTCAAAGCCCTGAAAAGAAAACATACTCTTTATCTTCATCGTCTGTAACATTGTTTTGTGTATCTAGTTTTCAGTACCAGAAGGCTGTAAACTTTGCATTAGCAATCTAACTCACAATAAAAGCTTTATAAGCATTTGAAATAGAGTGAAATATTAATTCTTGTCTGATATCACTGGGTTATACTATACATAGTTCCATATAAGTTAAACAAGAAATCTGACCCTTCTAAAAATGCTTAAGTGTAAAAGAGGAGGGTTTAAATAAGAAATAAACAACAAGGTCTGTCATGATTAAGCTACATTCTAAAAAAGCACCAACAGATTACAATAGGGTGACATGATTTTCATTTTTAAGTTCAGCGAAAACTGCATATACTGTTTTTACTCTTAAACACGAGTGGTTTATACTATATCAGGGCTGCTAGCCCCAAGAAAGACATGAACATAGAAAGGTCTTATCCAACTTCCGTATTATTTCTGTAGTAATGTGAATAAAATCCAACCACTGCTGGGGCAACCTTAGGAGAAAGCAAGCCTAAGAGATGAAGACATTTACACCTTTTAATTATACTGTTACCTTATAAAAATGTGAGGTTCAACATTTGTTTCCCTAAAAGCAAAGCACTAAACAGTCTCCAGTACAGTAACCTAGCTAATAGTCAAGATGTGTTTAAAATGTATGCAGGACCTTTAAGGCTAGAACACATCAAGGAGTTTTTCTGAATTACGTATATTCAAATGATGGTGTTATCATTCAAGCTGAACAACAACAAAATCTTGATAAAACAGGAAATGGGAGAAATAAAAACTGGTTTCTGAACCAAATGTGTACCCTCTCACAGTAGAGTGAATCACTGGGAAACGTAGGCATGGAGTAGATAAGCTCCATGTGAAGAAAGCTGCATAATACAGGAATTCAAAAGAGTTACAGTACACACTCTTTGTTTTTTAAATATATAGGCTCAAAAAACTGTTTTATCAGGTTTTTTTTAATAGCACATCTTTTGGGGCTTCCCTGGTGGCACAGTGGTTAAGAATCCGCCTGCCAATGCAGGGGACAAGGGTTCGAGCCCCGGTCCGGGAAGATCCCACATGCCGCGGAAGAACCAAGCCCGTGTGCCACAACTACTGAGCCTGCGCTCTAGAGCCCGCGAACCACAACTACTGAGCCCACGCGCCACAACTACTGAGCCCTCGCTCCTAGAGCCCGTGCTCCGCAACAAGAGAAGCCACCGCAATGAGAAGCCCGCGCACTGCAACGAAGAGCAGCCCCCGCTCGCCACAACTAGAGAAAGCCCGCGCGCAGCAACGAAGACCCAGCGCAGCCAAAGATAAGTAAATAAATAAATGTATATATATTTTTAAAAGCACATCTTTTTAAAATAAATTCTCACTTTTCATTCCAGAAAATGTAAGAAGCAGTTTGCAAGAATTCATGCAAACATGTTTCTCTAAGACCATGAACTGGTTTGCTAAGTTGCGTTGTTTTATTCAAGTAAAAAGCCCTTCTAGAATAAGGGGTCTGTAAAGGAGGCCAATCACCTTCCACTCCAGGGCCTGCACACTTGTAAGGATCTCTATCACTCTGAAAGCCAAAAGGGAGCATGCTCATCTGAGCATTAGCAATATGGTTTCTATCAACATTTTTAAAAATCTAATGCATGTTAAGTTTTTCCGGCAGATTCTTTTTGTATGTTACAAAACGAAAAAGCAAAAGCTTAGCATAAGAATCCTTTTTTCTTAGAAAGGTCAAACATTAATCACCGTGGCTCCACCGCCCTCCCCCATGACCCTCCCCGACGGTAGCCAGCTTCCCTCTCCCTCCAATACCAGAATTAACTGCGGCGGGTGCAGAGACGAGGGCATGGGCTGTGGGGAACGTTACATATTTATTATGACATTCTGAGTACAAACTAGACGGCGCAGACGTGGGGCGAGATTACAACCTGCACAGCGGAGTCTACGTCACAAACAGTGCAACATGCAACCGCCGGGCTCTGCAGGGGGGGTCGCCGCTGGCGGCGGCAGCAACTTCCAAAGGACTGTGGCAAATGTCCAGAAATTCCAACAGTGGCTTGTTCTTTGATCTTATGCTGCCTCGGTGGAGAAGGAAACAGATCCGGGTGAAACGAGATCACAGAAGTGAGTGACACGTGAGAGCTTCAGGGGCTCCGCCAGAACCAACCGCCTGCTGGAAGTTCCACTGACATCTGCTTCTATGGAAGCTGAAGGCCACGGTATCGGGGGGTTTGGTCCCGGGACGCCCGTCCCACCCCCCATTCGCTTTGGCCCTGACGAGGTGAGCACTGGCCACGGCTGCTTCGTCCAGGGGCTTCAGTGACACTTCGCTGTGCTTGGAGTCCCAGCGCCCCCGCAGTGGCCTGCCTCGCTCAGCATCCAGCAGACGCACCCCCGGGAGCCACGCGTACGAGCCGGCCCAGGGGCCCTGTGCGGCTCGGCGTCGGGGAGAAATGTCAGCCCCCCGGGGAAGCTGCATCAGCGGCAAACATAGCAGCGCGAGGTATTTCTGTCTCATCACCTGGGTCCCGGCAGGGGCAAAGGACAGCCAACCCACAGGGCCAGCCCGGCCACACAGGGCGCGAGGGGACCGGCTGCCTCCAGAAATGAGCCCCAGTGACAGAAAGCCAACCCCGCCCTCGGGTCCCAATCGCAAACGTGTCCGGAGCCATTAGTCTGCAGGAAACACATCAAGAGCCGCCCAGGACTCAGGAGACTTCCGAGACGACCGGGAGGCGTGGGTGCGAAGCGGGGCCTCGGGGGGACCTGGCCCGGGGACCAGCGGCGGCACCCTCACCACCGCGCTCGCGGCTCTGACCGTCGACCCGTGACTCAGCTGCTGGACCAGGCGCCGGTGGGAAACGCCTGGGGAGCGGCAGCCGCTGCCCGACCCTCTGTCCCGAGGCCACGGCCCCTGACTGAGGGTCCAGGGACAAAAGCTGGGCCCGAGCCAGCGAGAGGGCAGGTTTGGGGACACAACGACGGCAGTGACACGAGGGCACTGCCGAGACAAAGACCCGAGTTAACGTCGCAGAGCCTCGGTCGTTTAACAAGCCTGAAGTGGATATATTTCCTAGTTGCAGCATTACTCACTGTGAACCAAAACGACTTTTCTGCCTCTTTACACATCTGGGTTTCCAGAGCGGCCGGCCTCTCTTCCGGGTGCAGACGCCCCCTCCGCAGGGAGGAGGGCAAAGGCGGGGGCCTGTGGGGACAGCCGGGTCATCAGCCGGTGGGGCCTCGTGAAGGTCCTTCCAAGCAGCCTCAGGGCAGGTGGGCGCGGGGTGCTCTACCAACGCGTGAGGGACACGAGAGGGTCTCTGCGGAGGGAGGAGAGGACTTACAGACGGGCCCACTGAGTCACACGGCCCGGGTCTCGGCTTCGATTTTCTGCTCCCCGTGCAAGCTCTCCGGGTCCTGAAGCTGGGCCACACTCTGGCGGAGGGCGATCTCGGGGCCGCCGCCATACAGGTTATTCAGGTACACCCAGGTCTCCTCTGAGATCTGCCCGTAGTCAGCTCCTGCAGGGCCCAAGAGGCTACCGGTCAGGCTGGGCTCGCCCTCGCCCCCTCGCTGAAGCTACCGTCTTGGCAGTGGGG
Source organism: Physeter macrocephalus (assembly GCF_002837175.3). Lineage (NCBI taxonomy): Eukaryota > Metazoa > Chordata > Mammalia > Artiodactyla > Physeteridae > Physeter > Physeter macrocephalus. The sequence continues at coordinate 4,338 of NW_021146991.1, forward strand.
GGTCTGGGAGGGCCAGGCCCCAATGGGGACGGAGGGCAACCATGGGCTTCCGTGCATAGCTGTGAATGGGAATCTTGGGATTTTCCAGGGGAACGTCCATTCTCTGAGGACCCTAGAGGCCACTGCAATGGCTGCAGCCCCTCATTTCCCAGGGGGTGGGGTTCACGCAGAAGGGCGGGCAGGTGAGGTGGCGGAGCGGGGAGAGGGCGTGGGTAGGGGCAGAGGGGCTGAGGGAACCACACAGAGGCCAAGCACCTTGGCCCATCTGCCCGAGCCTTGGACCTGGACACGGACAGATGTCACAGCCTGACTCGGACAGATGTCACAGCCTGACTCCGACAGGTGGCAAGGGGGCGCCTGGGGAGCCCTGCGAGCCACGAGGGGCAGAGGGGAGCCGGGCTGGCTCGGGAGGCCGGGGCTGGGGCTGGTGAGACCCTCACCCTGCTTCAGCTGGATGTGGCCGCTTCCTTTGACTTGAGCGATCGTGCTGTTGTCAATGGGCCCGGGGGGCTCTGGAACAGACAGGGCTCAGGCTCAGTGCCTCTGGGCCTCTGCAGCAATGGGAAGAAAGCCCAGTCCCCTCCTCCGCCGCAGCCTTCCACCCCTCAACAGAAACGAGCCATTCTCAAAGTGTGCCACCGACACCCGTGACCCCGGAGAGGCTGTCCTGGGCCCAAGGGGTCAGTGTGAAGCTCTTACGGGCTGAGGCGCTTAGGGCACCAAATGCTCATCTCCACGAGTCTGAGAGCCAGAAGGGACCGTGGCATCCCTGGACCCGGCAGAGGGAGTTCTGAGGACTCGCACCCTAGTTTCAGACCTTAGCGTGGAGCGGGGGGGGGGGGGGGGGGGCGGGGGGGCAGGGTAGATGTCCCGTGCCAGGTGGACGTGGTCCTAATCGGGCGGCAGCTG
>NW_021146991.1:5260-22007 GCF_002837175.3 Physeter macrocephalus
GGGGCAGGGTAGATGTCCAGTGCCAGGTGGACGTGGTCCTAATCGGACGGCAGCTGTGCTTGCTGAGCACCCTTCCCATGCGCCCCACTAGCTCAACCCTCAACAACTGGGTGAGGTGAGGTGAGGCAGGCGACGTGACCGCCCAGCTCCGCGCTGGCAGAAGGCAGAGCCAGGGCCCGAGGTGGGGCTGCGACTCTGGAGCCGGGTTCTTGATCGACCGCAGCCACTAGGGAGGCCCCTCCCCCTTCCCGCGTCTTGCTGCTTATGCTGCAAAGGACAGATGTCCAGCGCACAGAAGCTCCTGGCTCTGCTGACCCCGCCAGGCTCCAAAGCCTGGCCCGGGAGCCGAGTGTGGGACTCGGGGGCTGTGAGGGTGGCCGCATGCAGGCCGCGGCTCGGGCTCAGCTGTTCCCTGCCGGGGACCGTGAGGGACTCTGGGAGCGGCCCTCTGCTGGGGCCTGTTTCCACCTCTGTAAATCGAGCGATCAGAGGACATGGTGTCCAAGTCCGTTCCTAAGAGTCTGAAGCCATCTGTCAACTAAAATCTATTATTTAGGACAACAGAGTCCCCAAGGGAAAGGGCCTGGCAGGAGGGGAGAGCAGCCACCCCTGGGCACCTGCAGACAGAGGGTAAGGGAGGGGAGGGGCAGAGCCAGATGGCTTCTGTCCTGCCGCAGTGAGAAGGCCTGGCCAGGGTGAGGACAGCCATCCCAGCACTCGGGGGGGGGGGGGCACCCACGCTCGGTGCTCCTGCCCAGAGGGCACGTGCCTGAAGGGGTGACACCAAAAACCTGCCGGGCAGGCACAGATCCCGGGCAGGCGGGCAGCCCCAGGTCCCTCCTGGTGTGGGGAGTGGCGGGCACAGGCCGTCAGTGCCGTATGACTCACCGTTGCCCTTGCCCTTGACGAAGGCCTCCCACTCCCGGAACCACTGCATGCTGATGCAGTAGATGACGCTGGGCGACTCCTCAGCCTGGAACGCCTTGTTCAGCTGGGCGGGGCGGGGTGGGGCCGAGGGGAGGGTCAGCGTGACTGTCCAACACCCCACCGGTCAGTCCCCACCCCTGACTCTTACCGAACACTAGATTCTCAGAGAAAGTTTCGAACGCCCAGACAAGTTCAAAGAAAAGAAACATCTCCCAGGATCCCACCACTCAGATGACTGCTGCTAGCATTTGGGTCAATCTCTTGTTAGTAACTTTTTAAAAAGCCACTTGAGATCACACGGTAGACGCTGTTCCCCCACCACTTAACAGAACGTGTCCCCTGCTCGCTCCTTAACTGGTCTGACGTCTCATATTGAATGACCACAAAGCAGGGCATCTAACAGTCCAACCCTGGACTGTTGAATGACGGAGGGTCCCCGAGTCCCCCTGCTCTGAGCAGCACCAGGGGCCGCAGTCCTCACACCCCCCCGTGTCCCCTGCAGAAGTCCCCTTCCTTAAAATGGGATCATGATGGGTCCTATCCTGCAACTTGTTTTTTTCACTTAATGCACCTTTCCGTGTCAGTTTGTAGAGCCCAGTGGTTCCCAAAGGGGGGCGGGGAGGGACTCTGCCCCCAGGGGGCACCCGCCCAAGTCTGGAGGTAATTTTTGTTGTCACTGGCATCATCGAGTGGGTAGAGGTCAGGGGTGCTGCTAAACATCCTACAACCGCACAATAAAGAACCACCCGCCCCTAACGGCAGCACTTGTTCCTTTACCAGCTGCTTGACGGCCTCCCAGCAGAGGGAACTGAACTCGCTAAACCCAACCCCTTCCGCCGGTGAAAATCTTCAATGCCGGGCCAGGCCTCTGGCCACCCTGCTCTCCCACAGAACAGGCCTTCCAAACAGAGCCTGACTGCACTCAGCTCCTCCGGCTCAGGGGCCCGGCTCTCCCGCGCCCCACCCCCCTCCCCAGGCACCTTGATGAAGGTGTCGATCTCAATCCGCCTGCGCTTGGCCAGCGCCTCGATCTCCACCTGGCAGATGGAGCACACGTACAGATGGTTCACGGCAGGGCCGCCCCCAAACCTGCACCAGGGCGGGAGGTGCAGAGAGAGAGGGAGTCATGAACCTGAGGGCAGGGCCCCCGCGGGGCAGGCAGCAGAGAACCCGCTGGAGAGCGAGGTTTCCTGATGCTGCCCTGGCCCAGCCACTGGGCCCCTGGGCACCCTATGCACAGCCTGTTTACTTGTCTTCCTCACTTGACTGGCACGTCTCCCTGCGCACCTGAGAGCCCACAGCACCCAGGAGAGCGCCCGCCGCAGGGCAGGTGCCTCACAAATCTGTGCTTAATGGCCGAAGGACAGTTGAACGTTCTCGCTTCCTCTCCTGGCCACCGGGCAGGAGCCGTGGCGGCCAAAGCCTGCCTGGCCTGATTCTAAGGACGACATCAAAGGGAGGCTGCACATCCTTCTGTGGGGGGCGGGGGTCCCCACAGGACCTGGGGATGCCGCTCCCTGTGGGGTGCTGACCCATCCACCAACCACAGGGCACGGGCGTGCCTGAGCTGTGAGTGGGTGGGGCAAAGCCAGTCCAGCGAGTCTCCCTGGCCTCTCCTTCCCCGCCCATCTGACCACCCCCTCGGCCGCGGACAGCCGGCCTCCCGGATCCAGAGTGACCCGAGCCCGGCCAGGGGCTCTCCCCTCAACGAGAGAGTCACACGCTCTGGGTCTTGACGAACTTGAACCCGGAGGGCCCCAGGCGGCACACGGCCCCGGCCCCCTGAGCCAGGAACGGGGTTGGGGAGAGACACCGGCCAGGCTGCCCTGCGGCCAGCAGCCCCACGACTGTCTGCGAGAGGGACCAATACCCCCGCTTTGGCTTGAGCCAGTTTTCCGTCCCTTGTGACTGGGAGGATCCGGCTGGATGCCCCCAGAGGCGGGCATCTTTTTCGATGCAGACAAGGCTGCCAGGGGCGCCCCACAACTGCTTGCGTGCTGTCCTGCTGCCTGAGTGCTGTCCTGCTGCCTGAGTGAAGGCGGCGTGGGGTCACAGAGGCATCCCCCCGCCTGCCCCCGCCTCCCGCCCAGCCGAGTGCCCGGCCTGGACGGCAGAGGCCGGCCGCGGCCGCCGGTACCTGTTGTAGAGGTGCTCCCAGACGTTCTGGGGCAGGATCACTACCAGGTCGTCGATGTAGTGGTATCTGTTGGGCGGGATGCCTGCGGAGGAAGGCACAGGATGGAGAGCGGGGGCTCGGGCCACCCGCCCCGCGGCCCATCCGCCCCGCGGCCCATCGCAGAGAAGGCGACCTCACCTCCGTGGGAGCAGAGGAAGGTATGGTTGGTGATGGGCCCCGGCTCGGCGAAGGTGTTGAACTTGTTGAGCCATTCCCGGGACACGTAGAACCGCAGCAGGCTGGGCTCCCGCATGGCGGCCAGGGACACCACCTGCTGCCGCTCCCGCACGGCCTCCTCGCTGCTCTTCCTGGGGCGTCGGCGGGGTGGGGGCAGATGAGGAGCCGAAGCCACGCCCCATGCAGGAGAGCCCCGCCTCCCGGACCCGGCAGCATCCCTCCGCCCCCCAGCAGCCCCGGCCGCCCCTGCCAGAGTTGCGGCCGCCATCACCTCCCACCGGGACCACCGGAGAAATCCCAACTCGATTACTTGGGTTTCCATCTCTCCCACCAGCAGCCAGCGGGCTCCTTCTTAAAAACCCAAATCCTTACTCCTCCCTGGCCTAAAGCCCTCGCAGGCGCCACCCCCCCGACATGCACCGGCCGAAGCCCTGCGGCGCAGGCGGGGTCGCCCGGCGGGGTGCAGGCGCTGTCCCTCAGCCCCCCCGACGCGCTGCCCGGGCCCCACCTGTAGAAGAGCACGTAGGCCTCGGCGTTCTGCACCACTGTCTCGTGAACCTCGGTGACGTACTGGTCGTCGAACTCATACCACTGCCCGTTGATCACGTTCTGGCAGTAGGCGATGTAGTGGCCGCCTGCGGCGGGAGAGGCAGGCGGTGACAAACACCCTAGGGAGGGGGCGGGGCCGGGGTGGGGCCGGGGGGCTGGACTCACTGCCTGCCGTGCCGTGGTGGCAGATGACCGAGAGGAGGTCGTAGGTGGTGATCTGGGACGTGCACTCCTTGGCGAGGAAGGGGCGCAGGTCAAGTCCCTCCAGGGGGAAGGAGACGTGGCTGCTGATTTTGAATGAGTACATCACCTCGTGTCGAAAGCGCTTCAGGTGAATGCACAGGATCTGGGGGGAGGGGAGGTGCCAGTCACTCCGGGGCTGGCCAGGGCCCTGGGACCCCTGGTAACCTGACGGGGGCCTCGGAGCAGGGCTCTGGGACACCCACTAGCCCGCTGTTTGACCCACTCAGGCCCTGTCACCCAGGGGAAAACAAGAAACGTAGCGGCTAGAGCCTTCCAGAGACCCAGGCGAACTGATGGCCCCGCCCTTGACTCTGAATACACTTAAGACCCATGCGTGGGAGCCGGGCCAGCCTTCAGGGATACAGGCAGGTGTGACAGCAGAGCTAAGCTGCACTAACAGGACTGGTGGTCAGGATGGGCTGTCCCCGAGCTGTCACCGGCCCGTCGAGCTGACCATCCACAGTTCTGTGGGCGCCGACTTGTAGAAGGCTCCTCCACCAAGGCTCCGCGGACCTGCTCAGCCCAGCCTGGCACCCGCGCCGGGCCATGCTCCTCTCGTTGCAGCCACAAGCCTCGGCCAAGCCCGCTTCTGCTTTGGGGTTTTTCCCACCTGTTCTTTCCCCACTCTCCTTCCACCAGGCCGACCCCTGCCTATGTCCTCAGGCCCCACTCAGATGCCACTTCCTCGGAAAGGCATTCCCAACAGCCCCGCCTACGCCTTACTCCAGACGTCGCCCTCGGCGCCCCACACCTGCCTCCCGCCCCCACGAGACGTGCTGAGGGATGAAGGAGCCGGGCTCCAAGCTACACACCGAGCAACGAGCCTCCCCACCGGCCAGACCCTCCCGGGGGTTCGCCCAGCCAGAGCAGCAGTCTCCACGGGCCTCCTGAGTCCGGGAGGGGGTCGGCCTCTGCCCTGCATGGCACCGCTCGGGGTGGAGAAGGCCCGGCAGGCAGAGGTGGCGGGAGGCTGCCCACTCACCTCTGGCAACCGCAGGACCTTACAGTACTTCACGCCGTTGCGCAGCCTGGGAGCAGAGAGTGGGGGACGTGAGCGTCCCAGGGAGGGGGCCGGCAGGCAGGGGAGCACCCCTTCCACCCAGCTCACTCTGTGAGGTCAAGCTATCTGGGGGAGCCCGGGGGAAGTACGTGGAACACAGATGGACCACAGATGGAAACGGGAAGTCGGGGAGAAGCCTCTAGAACGCACACACTTACTTTTTACACCGTTCACAGCTATACATGTTGTCACCTAGGGCAGTAAAATACAGAGACAAAGGTTAGCAGGGATGGAAAATGGGGGAGAAGGGCACATAATGACTTATGCTTTAGAAATAAAACCACAACATTCTGACTACAAGAGACTCACTTTAGCTTCAAGGACACACAGAGGCTGAAAGTGAAGGGATGGAAAAATATATTCCATGCAGTGGTAACCAAAAGAGAGCAGGAGTGGCTGTACTTATATCAGATAAAATACACTTTCAGCCAAAATCAGTTACAAGAGACAAAGAGGGTCACCCTACAGTGATAAAGGGGTCAATTCATCAAGAGGATGTAACCATTGTGAATATATAGGCAGCCAACATTGGAGCACCTGAATAATTAAAGCACAACTGAAGGGAGAAATAAACAGCAATACGATAATAGTAGGAAACTTCAATAGTCCACCCTCAATATTGGATAGATCATCCAGACAGAAAATTAACAAGGGAACAGCAGACGTGAATAACACTATAGCCCAAATGAACCTAACAGACATAAACAGAACATTCCATCCAACAGCACCGAAATACACGTTCTTCAGAAGTGCACACAGACGTTCTCCAGAATAGATCGTATGTTGGCCCACCAAGCAAGCCTTAACAAATTTAAGAAGACTGAAATCATATCTAATATCTTTTCCAAGCACAATGGTATGAAACTAGAAACCAATAACAGGAGGAAACCTAAAAAATTCACAAATATGTGGAAATTAACACATTCCTGAACAACTGATGGGTCAAAGAAGGAATCAAAAGGAAATCAGAAAGTATCCTGAGACAAATAAAACTGAAAATACAACACACTAGCACTTATGGGATACAGCAAAAGCAGTTCTAAGAGGGAATTTTATAGCAATAAATGCCTACATTTAGAAAAAAGAAAGCTCTCAAACAATCTGATTTTACACCTCGAGGAATCAGAAGAACAAACTAAATCCAAAGTTAACAGACGGAAGGAGATAATAAAGATTAGAGCAGAAATAAAACAGCGACTAGAAAGACCATAGGGAAAAAAAATCAATGAAACTAAGAGTTGTTTTTTTGAAAAGAGAAACAAAATTAACAAATCTTTAGCTAGATTAACCAAGAAAAAAGAGGACTCAAACAAAATTATAAATGAAAGAAGAAACATACCAACCCAACAAATTGGATAACCTAGAAGAAATGGATAAATACTTGGAAACATACAACCTACCCAGACTGAATTATGAAGAAATGGAAAATCTGAAAAACCAATGACCAAGGAGATTGAAGCAGTAATAAAAAACCTCCTAACAAAGAAAAGCCCAGGACCAGATGGTTTCACCAGTGCATTCTCCCAAACATTTAAAGAATTAACAAATCTTCTCAAACTCTTCCAAAAAACTGAAGAGGAAGGAGCACTCCCAAACTCATTTTATACTGATAGCAAAACCAGATAAAGACAGTACAAGAAAAGGAAACTACAGGCCAATATCCCTGATAAATATAGATGGGAAAATTCTCAACAAAATACTAGCAAACTGACTTCAACAGCATATTAAAAGGATCATACACCATGATCAAGTGGAATTTATCTCTGGGTTGTAAGGATGGTTTATCATACGCAAATCAATGAACATGATACACTACATTAATAGAATGAAGGATAAAAATCATCTGATCCTCTCAATAGATACAGAAAAAGCATCTGACAAATTTCAATACCCTTTCATGATAAAAGGTCTCAACAAATTGGGTGTAGAAGGAATGCACTCAACATAATCAAGGCCATATACGATGAACCCATAACTAATATCATACTCAACAGTGGAAAGATAAAAGCTTTTCCTCTAAAATCAGGAACAAGGCAAAGATGCCCAATCTCACCACTCCTATTCAACATAGTACTGGAAGTCAGAGAAAGACGAGAAAAAGAAGTAAAAGGCATCCAAATAGGAAAAGAGGAAGTAAAACTGTCTCTGTTTGTAGATGACGTGGTCTTTTACATAAAGGACCTTAAGACTCCACAAAAATCTGTTAGAACTGACAAACTAATTTGGTAAAGTTGCAAGACACGAAGTCAACATATGAAAATCAGTCACATTTCTATACACTAATGATAAAATATCTGAATGAGGAATAAACAATCCCATTTACAAAAGCATCAGAAACAATAAAACATATAGGAATAAACTTAACCAAGGAAGTGAAAGATTTGTACACTGAAAACTACGAGACGCTGATGAAAGAAATTGAAGGTGGATGTGAGATAATAGAAAATATACATATTGGGTTCTCCCCGAGGTTCCTGGCACAGAGCTCTTAAAGTCCTTGTAATTTCCCAAGTGACAAGAGCACTGGGAGCATCTTTTGTTCTAATATTTGGTCTTTGACCAGGGTTTCTAATACAGAGCTCCTAAATCCCTTGTAATTTCCTGAGTGATGGCAGGGTCTTTTGTTCTCATGAGGTGACTCTGGGTGGGCTTCTGGATTGGGGCTGGCCACCAGGAAGACCAAGCCATAACTGGAAGTTTGGAATTTTCAGCACTGCCTGGCATTCTCCAGGGAGGGGAGAGGGGCTAGAGATGGAGCTAACAACTGATCATACCTACGTGAGGAAGCCTCCATTAAATACCAACAGTATGGGGTTTGGAAAGCTTCTGGGCTGGTGAACACAGGGAAGTTTGGGGAGAGGGTCATGCTCAGAGCAAATGAAAGCTCTGGGCCCCTTCCCACATGCCTTGCCCTATGCGCCTCTTCCATCTGGCTCTTCCTGAGTTATATCCTTTTATCGTAGACCAGTCACCTAGTAACAAAATGTTTCTCTGAGTTCTGCGAGCTGAGCCGCTCTAGCTGCTCTAACTGAAGCCAGGGAGGGGGCCGTGAGAACCTCCCGTCTATAGCCAGCCAGTCAGAAGCCCAGGTGACAACCTGCACTCGTCACCGGCGTCTGAAGCTGGAGAGGGGGAGGTCTTGTAGGACTGAGTCCTTAACCTGTGGGGTCTGACGCTATCTCCAGGTAGACAGTGTCGGAATCAAGTGAAACTGTAGGGTACCTGGCTGGTGTCGCATAATTGCTTGGTGTGGGAAAACCACCACACACCTGGTGTCCAAAGTGCTGTGTGGTAGTGGTGTGAGAGTAGAGGAGAGACGGGAGGAAGACTGAGTTGTTCCCATACAATGACACAAGTAAAGAGATAGCCTGTGGTCATGGAGCAGAAGAAGAAATATTGTTAAAATGTCCACCTTGCCCAAAGTCATCTATAGATTCAAAGCAATCCAACGATGTTTTCATAGATATAGAAAAAACAAATCCTGAAATTCATATGTAACTACGAAAGATCCCAAACAACCAAAACAATCTTGAGAAAGAAGAACAAAGCTGGAGGCATCACATTTCCTGATTTCAAACTCTCCTACAAAGCTACAGTTATCAGAAGAGTACGGTACTGGGACTTCCCTGGTGGTCCAGTGGTTAAGACTCTGCCCTCGCACTGCAGGGGACACAGGTTTGATTCCTGGTCGGGGAACTAAGATCCTGCGTGCAGCGTGACCAAATTAAAAACAGTATGGTACTGGCATAAAAACAGACACATAGAACAATGAACAGAATTGAGAGACCAGAGATAAACCCATGCATATATGGTCCACTAATATTTGACAAGGGAGCCAAGAATCCTCAATAGGGAAAAGATAATCTTTTCAGTAAACAGTGTTGGGAAAACTGGATGTTCACATGCGAAAGAATGAAATTTTACCCCTATCTCACATCACTCACAAATATCAACTTGAAATCAGTTAAAGACTTAAATGTAAGACCTGACACCATAACACTCCTAGAAGAAAACATAGGGAAAAACTCCTTGACGTTGGTCTTGGCAATGATTTTTTGGATATGACACCGAAAGCACAAGCAACAAAAGCAAAAATAAACAAGTGGGACTACATCAAACTAAAAAGCTTCTGCACAGCAAAAGAAACAATCAACAAAATGAGGAGGCAACCTACAGCATGGTAGAAAATATTTTAGAAACCATATATCAGATTAGGGGTTAACATCCAAAATATATAAAGAATTCATACAAGTCAATAGCAAAACACAAATAATACAATTTAAAAATGGGCAGAGAACCTAAATAGGCATTTTTCCAAAGAACATATACAGATGGCCAACAGGTACATGAAAAGATGCTCAACATGACTAATCATCAGGGAACTGCAAATAAAAACCACAATGAGATATCACCTCACATCTGTTAGAATAGCTATTGTCAAAGAGAAATTTTTTTTTTAATTATTTATTTATTTGTTTGTTTATTTATTTTTGGCTGTGCCACGTGGCTTGTGGGATCTTAGTTCCCCTACCAGGCACTGAACCCGGGTCCTTGGCAGTGAAAGCGTGGAGTCCTAACACTGGACCGGCAGGGAATTCCCAGAAAGAGATTTTTTAAAAAGACAAGAGAGTACAAGTGTTGGCAAGGATGTAGAGAAAAGGGAACCCTTGTGCACTATTAGTGGGAATGTAAATTGGTACAGCTATCAAGGAAAACGGTATGGCGGTTCCTCAAAAAATTAAAAATAGATCGATCATATACTCCAGCAATGCCACTTCTGGGTATATAACCAAAGGAAATGAAATCACTATCTTGAAGAGATATCTGTGCATCCATGGTTCATCACAGCATTATTCACAAGAGCCAAAAGGTGGGAGCAACCCAAGTGTCCATCAGCAGATGATGAATAAACAAAATGTGGCCCATTTACACAATGGAATATTATTCAGCCTTAAAAAAGGAAGGAGGGACTTCCCCTGGTGGTGCAGTGGTTGGGAATCCGCCTGCCAATGCAGGGGACATGGGTTCGATCGCTGGTCTGGGAAGATCCCACATGCCGCGGAGCAACTAAGCCTGCGCGCCACAACTACCGAGCCCACACGCCACAACTACTGAAGCCCGCGTGCCGAAAGCCCGTGCTCTGCCACAAGAGAAGCCACCGCAACGAGAAGCCCGCGCACCGCAACGAAGAGTAGCCCTCGCTCGCCGCAACTAGAGAAAGCCCGCGTGCAGCAACGAAGACCCAACGCAGCCAAATATAAATAAATAAATTTTTTTTTTTTTTTTAAAGTAAGGAGATTCTACACTTGCTACAACATGGATGAGCCTTGAGGACATTACGTTAATAGACGTAGGCTAGTCACAAGAGGACAATCACCGTATGATCTGACTTAGATGAGGAACTTAGAATAGTCAAATTCATAGAGACAGAAAGTAGGATGGCGGGTGCCCGGGGCTGGGTGGAAGGGGGAACAGGGAGTTGCTATCTAAGGGATAGTTTCAGTTCTGCAAGATGAGAACGTTCTGGAGATTGGTTGCACAACAATATGAATATAGTTAATGCTACTGAACTGAACACTTAAAAATGGTTATGATGGTTCATTTTATGTTATGTATATCTTACTACAATTAAAAATTAAACAAAAAGAGTTTTCCCAAAGGTTAGTGAGATGCCAATCACTGAACAGAAAAATAGGAAAAGGACAGGAGTGGGAAATTTTAAAATAAGAAATACAGCAAACACACTTAAAAAAAGAAGTTCAAGCTCATCAATAATCAAGGAAACGCAAAATTACAGACTGTTAGCCTTTTTGTCCACCGAATAGGTAAAGGAAGGAACACCGGTGAACCGCTAAGAGCTACAGGCGGTGGGGCTGCGAGAGTGTGTAGCCCCAGGCCCAGCCTGGCAGGCAGGGGTGGGACTCTGACAGTGAGCCCCAGAAACCCTGAACTGTGTGCTGACCTCGCCAGCCGGGTCCACTCACCCTTCAGCTCATCAGCGGCGAAGAAGGCAGCGAGGCAGTCTTCCAGGGTGACGACCGGCCCCCAAAACCAGCTGGGGGTACAGGATACCACAAACCTACAGAGACAGAAAGGGGGTGGCGGAGGTGCTGCCAGGGCCTCGGTGAGAGTAAGACGTGGGGGCCTTTGGGCTGGGGTCTATTTGGGCCCAGATGGGCAGCTTGGCCCGGTGGGTGGAATGGGCCGAAGTCTGGAGCCAGAAGCCTGGGACCGCCAGCCAGCAGCTCCGTGTCCTTGGGAGGGCGACATCACTTCCCCCGAGTCCCGCCTTCCTTATCCGTGAAGGGGCCCCAACCACGCTGGCCTGTCTTCTGGGCAGAGTACAGGTTCCTGACATCAGGCAGGTAAGGCCAGCCTCGGGCCACACAGCGGGGACTCCAGAAGGCCACCACGGCGCTCCCCACAGGGCCAGGACTGCATTCCAGCCGCTGCCTTCCTTTCCGGCTGCCGCTTGGTCACACTCTCCGTCATCACCTGCCTTCCGACCCAGAGGCCCACCCGAACCAGGCCATCCCAGGATGGCCAAGGAGCACGCCCACCCCACTTGGCTAAACCCTGAGCCCCCTTCAGCCTCAAGCTCCCTTCTGAACTACACCCTCAGCCCTGCAAAAGCTTGTACTTTGCTGTTAAAGGTCTGTCGCCTGTCAGCCTGCGAGTTCCAGAAAGGCCAGGCCTGGGTGGTCTTGTGTCTCCCAGCAGGCAGGAAGGTGGCGTACCGTCGGATATACTCCACGATAAAGGCCAGCCAGCCCTGGGCAGCGGAGCTGTCCCCACAGGCACCCGGCTTGGCCGGCACGTTCTGGTAGATGGCCGAGTGGAGCTTGGCCAGGTCTTCCTTGCCAGGAATGGGCAGCGACAGGTCCTGGAATGTCTCCACCGTGGTGGACACCTGTGGGGTTGAAGGTCAGCCTTGGTCTCCACCTCCCAGGGTTCCGCCCTGCCCAGACCAACCAGAGTTTGCACCCCAAACCCCAGCCACCAGAGGGCAGGTGTGGGGCAGAGAGCCTGCTCCCGAGCCCAGGACACGGGAGGCCCACAACCGGGGCCCACCCCTAGAGAAAGGCAGGGGGCACCAGGCAGAGAACCAGCGCCCAGCCCCCCAGCTGCGTGAGGACCCCGGTGCGTCCCTCCCCTCCCCCAGGGCGCCCACCCGGTCACAGGTGAGACACTGCACGAGGCTGAGGATGGAGCCGTCGAAGATGTCTGAGATGACGCTGCGGTAGCGCTGCTCCTTCCGCCGCCGGCTGCCGGCGCTCGGTACCTGGGCTGGGGGCACAGCACAGGACTAGGCCCAGCCCCCACTGGCCTGTCTGGGGCAAGGGGTGGGTGCTGGGACTTGGGGTCAAATCTGTATGAGTCATGCGACTGGCTGTCACTTCACCTCCCGGTGCCTCACTCATTGTCTGTGGGATGGGGCCCCACTCGTGTCCCAGCCGTGTTAGGAGGGTTCAGAGACACTGTGTGAGGAGTATGGCAGCACAGACCCCGGTAAAGAGCGCTCCAAAACCCAAAACGGCAGCCAGAGGTGCGACTTCCACCCCAGCCCCGAGCTCCACGCGGGGATGCCCTGCCCACCTGCCCACCTGCCCTCCCCGCCCGCTCCTCCGAACCTTTCTTGAGCACGTAGGACGGCCCCATCCTCACGGGGCTCGCACGAGGAGGGCTGCCGGCCAGCTTGGCGTGGCCCTCGTGGTGGTGGACAGGGCTGCAGGGGCGAGAGGCGCTGCGCATGTGGGCCTCGTTGTCCGGCTCTGGGGGCAGAGGGGGGACCGTGCTGGGGCAGGGCAGCCGAGACAGCCCCGGGCCTGGTCAGGAAGACCTGCCAGTGCCTCCTAAGGGGACTGAGGCCTGAGCCCACCACGTCTCCTCTGTCCTGGGCCCACCCCAGCCCCCCAGCCCCACGCAGAACGCGCTGTCCACACCCTTCCCGTTCCCAGCGGAGGGCTCAGGCGGGCTCTGAGTCCAAGTGAATCTGGACACATCATTTACCCGATTTCTCACCAGTAAGTCGGGTCTTGTGGGAGAGCCCCCCAGGGCCGGGGGGAGCTGAGCAGGCTGTGGGCGCTCTGCCCCCCAGCAGGAGCTGGACAAACGGGGCTGCGATGCCCCGAGGGGCTTGGCTGGTACCTGGTGTCCGGCAGGGGCTGGTGGACCGCGGTGACGGCGGCTGCGCGTCCGTGGGCTGCTGGTTCAGGGCGGCCATGGCGGTGTCCACATCGGCGTCCTCGTCCACCCGCTCCGAGTTGGTGCGCTGCTGGCCCCACGAGAACTTGCGGTCCTTCATGCGCTCCTTCTCGGAGATGGCGCGGCCCGCCTCGTCCGCGATCAGCAGCTCCGTCTCAGCCTGGGAGCCGCCCCCGCCGCGCACCTGCCCGTCGCCCTCACCGCGGTCGCTGCTGGAGTCACAGGACAGGAACTCGTCCTCTGATGGGCTCCGGTCGCCCTCCCGCTTCTCATCCGTGTCGCTCGAGTCCGAGTCCCGAGCCTCGGTCAGCGCTGCCGCCGCGGCCACCACGGGCTCCTTGAGCTCCTCGTGCAGCTGGTCCATCAGGCAGCGCAGGAACTCCTGGGTGTCCTGGAACCAGGGGTGGCATCGACACGGATGCCGGGGGGCCCACACGGGCACCCCTCACAGTGGCCTCCTCAACACTGCTGTCCTAATCCCCCTCCTACTGAGGAGGACGTTGAGGCTCGAGAGGCTGGCCGACCCCTCCCAGGTCCCGCGCTGTGAAGTGGCAGAGCAGAGATGGAGGCCCAGGTCCACCTGACTCCCAGCTCCTGCTCTCCATCACCCGCGGCCCTGCTTTCAACTCAGCATGGGGGAGAGTGGACGTATCGCGTTCAGCCATTAAAGTCGCCTTGCTCCCTAAGGGAGGGGACGGTGAGGGTGGGCGGGGAGCCCGAGTGGGACAAAGGGGACACTGTGAGTGAGTCTGCAGGTGAGCGCTCAGCTGAGTTCCACAGGGAGCAGTGCCACCCGGCGGGCCAGGCTGCCTGCATCCTGGACCTGCCTCTGGCTCTCTCTGCCCTTCCGGTCCTTCGCCAGCCCCCGTGCCCACGCCTTCCCCTGCCTTTGTGACTGGTGCAGGAGAACAGGCTTCCCGCAGGCCTGGGCATGACTCGGACTAAGGTGCCTCCTCAGGTTGGCCGGGTCTCAAATCCCAGCAGTGACGCTGTTATTCTGACTATGCTGTGACTACGTCATAACCCAGAGGAGGCCAGGGCAGCGAGGCCTCTGGCACAGCCTGCCCACTGGCCCAGCCATGAGCAGCGCACACAGGAGGCGCCTTAAAAGGTCAGAAGATGGTGGCCAGCCTCTGACAGCCGGGGACGCTTGGTGCTGTGCGGGGCCACTGGGTTCAAAGTCCAGTCCTGTCCCTCACAGTCGCCGCCCTGGATGTCAGAAGCAGCTCCCGAGCCCAACTCCTGCCCAACGAGGCGGGGATCACACGGTGGCCAGACCCAGCCAAGCACCCAAAGCCCCAGGTCACCGATATGGAGAGAAGGGCCTCGTTTTCTCAGTTCTAGCAGAGGGAGGAGAGGGCTCTGGTTGGATTACATCGAGCATTAGGGAGGGGGTAGGAAACGTGTGCCCTGTGTGTCAGGGACACTGAAAGGTTCTTTTAAGAAACAGGCCCTCAATACATCAACTACTTTTCTTTCTGCTTCTTCCTTTTAACAAAAGTACCCTGTGTTCATTGCTAAAATCTCAAGCCATGTGGAAGCATGGCAGCACCTTCTGGCCATTAAGAGAGGCCCACAGCTACCTGTATGCTTCAGACTCAGAAGCGTCCCCTGTGCTACACCCAAGACCCACAGAGAGGGATGCTGTGGAGTCGAGCGGATGTTTGGCAGCAGCCGAGTAGCCCTGCTCCCCGGTGTCCTCACCGAGAGCCTGAGGGCCAGCGAGGGTCCTTGTACAGGGAGGGCAGCACTGCGGCGAGGGACGGCTCCGGTAAGCCTAAATCCCGTCCCTGCCGCTGGGCACTGTGTGACCTGAGCCACTTGTAGAGCCTCTCTGAGCCTCAGCTCCTTACCTATAACGTGAAGGTGATGACGGGGCCCACTTCATGGGAGTTCTGTGAGTAGAAACAGGGCTGAACTTATGTGGCAGGTACCGACCACTTAATAAACGGTGCACGGTGGATTCTGATCACCGTGGGTATTATCACCCCCCAGAAAGGGCGGTGAGGAGGCAACGCCGGGCTTCTCAGGCAGAGGCCAAGTGTTCATCCAACTGAGGGTGTGAGCAGAGAAAGGCCCAGCAGCCCTCACCCTGGGGAGAGTGGGGGCCGAAGGAGGGGGCCGAGGGCATCCCTCGGTGACCGCTGCTCTGTTCCTGGGCCCCCCACGCAGGCGGCAGCGTCGGCAGCGCGAACAGGTTCAGGCCAGCAGCGAAACCCCAGTCTGGGGCAGGACTTGGACCACTTGAACGGTCAGCCTGGGGCAGGGGGAGGCGTGCGGCTGCATTCTGCTCCATCTTGGGCCCACGATTTTACGCCACAGAAAGATACCACTGGTTTCAGAGGGATTCTCTACATTTACAAAAACTTGTCATCAAAATGTTTACTTTAATAAAAGTGAAATTCTGCCTGCGACTTGGGGAACAAGAAACCACGTGCCGATCTGAGTGAGTGCTGAGGTGCACACACCTGGAGATACGGCTGCCTGAGGTCAACTTTCCCCTCTGCCATGTACCAGCTGCATAACTGGTACACGGTAAGTGGGCGAGGACTTGGCCGCTGAGCCTCAGTCTCCCCATCTGTCGAGTGGGGAGAACGCCAGGCTGCTGGGAGGCCCCGACGTCCCCACACAGGTGAAGGGCTCAGGCAGCAGGTCTGATCCAGGAGCCCTGCATGGCAAAGCAGAGCTGCCGCTGCCGATTCCCACACCGGTCTTGGCTTCAAAGCCAGGCCTGGTAAGTTACAGCCCGGGGTGTCCCCGGGGCAGCTCGGAGGGCCTACCTGCTGGGCATAGCCTCGGAACATCGGGTTGACCAACTTGATCCCGTGGGACAGGCTGGTGGGAACCACGTAGCTGGGGCTGTAGGAAGACCAGACCCGTCAGTACAGGTGGCCTGTTCTGAGCTGCTCAAGCACATGAGGGCAGCCAGGCAGCCGGTACAGCCAGATTAGACTCAGTGATGCGTTTACTACAACTCTGGGAGGTGCTGACCCGGCCAGGAGCCCCAGCAGGTTTGCACGTCTCTGACGTCAAGAAGGAAAACGTCAAGTCACAGTTCAGTGAGGCAAAAGGCTCCTGACTGGGATGGCATCATGTCCCACCAGCCCATGACAAGCTACTCTAAAACTGTTCTCATTATAAAATATCTATTGTGGTTTTCTAATTTCAAAAGTAATACATGGGGGCTTCCCTGGTGGCGCAGTGGTCGAGAGTCCGTCCGCCTGCCGACGCAGGGGACGCGGGTTCGTGCCCCGGTCCGGGAGGATCCCGCATGCCGCGGAGCGGCTGGGCCCGTGAGCCACGGCCGCTGAGCCTGCGCGTCCGGAGCCTGCGCTCCGCAACGGGAGAGGGCACGACAGTGAGAGGCCCGCGTACCGCAAAAAAAAAAAAAAAAAAAAAAAAAAAAGTAA
>NW_021146991.1:22028-25000 GCF_002837175.3 Physeter macrocephalus
GGCCTGCGCGCCCGGAGCCTGCGCCCCGCAACGGGAGAGGGCACGACAGTGAGAGGCCCGCGTACCGCAAAAAAAAAAAAAAAAAAAAAAAAAAAAGTAATACATGGGGACTTCCCTGGCGGTCCAGTAGTTAAGACTGCGCGCTTCCACTGCAGGGCGCACGGGTCTAAACCCTGGTCGGGGAACTAAGATCCCGCACACGGCGTGGCGTGGCTAAATAAATAAATAAAAATAAATAAAAATGACAGCTGCTTTGAAAAAAAATACACGTTCATGATTGAAAAACAGAAAATTTCAGAAAAGCACAACAAAGAATCATCAACACTAACAGCACCGCCCAGAGATAACTACCATTAAGATTTCCAGATTTTTCCACGAAAATACAGACGCATATACAAAATTACCTGCAGGTAAACCCTTAAAAGTGGCTTCTTAAAATTGGAATTATATTGCAGCATATTGTTTAATACTCTGCTTTTACACTTAATACGTTTCTATGCACTCACAGTTTTTTTGTTGTTGTTGTTGCTTTGTTTTGTTTTGGGTTTGTCTGGCCGCACCACGCAGCTTGCAGGATCTTAGTTCCCCGACCAGGGATCGAACCCGGATCACAGCAGTGAAAGTCCTAACCACTGGACTGCCAGGGAATTCCCAGCACTCACTTTAAATCAGTCCCAATTTTAACTTTTCCTGGAGAAACAGATCTAACCCAGGCTTCTGGTCTTTAAAGTCCTTTTTCACTGAGCTAAAGCCCCTGAATGTCAGTGCCAGCCACTTCTGAAATCCTTTCCTACGTGCACAGATGTGGCTGAGACCTAGGAGTGGTCACCACACAACTCTGGACCTCAGCACACATGCTGCAAAACGCTGCCATCTTCAATCAACACCAGGCTCAAATTCTAGCTCCACCTTTCACAAGACGTGCTGTCTTGAGCGAGATCCTTAAATCTTCTGAACCTCAGTTCCCCAATTTGTGAAACAGGGTTGGCTATGACCTACGGCTCGAAGGGCTGATGTAAGCATTGCACAGGGTAAAACACAGCAAGTGACGGTGAGAGGCTGAAGGCACAGGAAGTGCTCTATCAACGGGCCGACAGAAAACCCATCCCCACACCCCTGTCCCAGGTTAGGGACTCGGTCAACTCACCGTTTCCTGTGCCAGACCTCAGAGACCAGCTTCTGGTAACTTTTGCACAGGGCTGGCTTCTTGTCTGTGCGCACCAGGCCTCCACACTCCAAGAAGAACTGGGTCAGTGGGGGGCTGGGGGACGGGGCAGGGAGCCAGGTCAGAAGAGAAAAGAAGGGGAGCGTTGCCTTGTTTACAAAGAGCCGGATGGAGAAGTAAAAGCGTCTTATGTGGGATGTACTGTGGCCCCCTGGAGCCAGAAATGCCTGCAGAAGGCATTGAAGGACACCACCTGCCATGGGTTGAATTGTATCCCCCCAAATTCATACACTGAGGGCTTCCCTGGTGGCACAGTCGTTGAGAATCCGCCTGCCGACGCAGGGGACATGGGTTTGAGCCCTGGTGCAGGAAGATCCCACATGCCGCGGAGCAACTAAGCCCGTGCTCCTCAACTACCGAGCCTGCGCTCTAGAGCCCGCGTGCCACAACTCCTGAAGCCTGCGTGCCTAGAGCCCGTGCTCCGTAACGAGAGGCCACCGCAATGA
Source organism: Physeter macrocephalus (assembly GCF_002837175.3). NCBI lineage: Eukaryota > Metazoa > Chordata > Mammalia > Artiodactyla > Physeteridae > Physeter > Physeter macrocephalus. Next base: position 23,700 of record NW_021146991.1, read on the forward strand.
GAAGCCCGTGCACCACAACCAAGCGTAGCGCCCGCTCACCGCGACTAGAGAAAGCCCGCATGCAGCAACGAAGACCCAAAAGCAGCCAAAAATAAATAAATAAATAAAAATTTAAAAACAAATAAAAATTCATACACTGAAGTCCCACCCCCCCCCGCCCCGTACCTTAGAATATGATTGTGTTTGGAAATAGGGTCTTTCTTTAAAGACTGTTGTGTGAACGAGAGGAACCACTGCCTGTCCTTCCGTCAGCCCCTTCTTGGAAACCTTCCTGAGCCCAAAAGCATCTCCCCCACTCCCCTTTTCTTGGTTTTTGTTATCTTATTACATAAGAAATACTCATTTACTGTAGAAAAATTTAAAAATACTAAGCAAACAATACTCGACCTTAATCCTACTACGTGAGGATAGCTACTCTGTAGATCTGGAGGCATATCCTTCTAGACTTTTCTATGTATACGTATCCCCCATCCCTCCCTCCTTCTCTCTCACACGCTCACACACACACACACACACACACACACACACACACACATTGAACCCCTACTAGGCGGGAGACCCTGAGTGCCAGGAATAGGAGCTGTCCCGGCCTCAGGGAGTGGACACCCTATCCTAGACAGAAAATAATGTTTTCCCTCCAAAATGGGATTGCACCAAACCAAGGTTTATAACCTCCTTTTTCCTACTTATCATATTCTGAACTCCTCCTCTTTTTAATAAATATTGTCCTGCACCATTTTTTCCTGAACTCACCGTAGGGCTGCCCTACAATAAATTTATGATTTTATCGACCTTTACGTTGTTTCCAGTAAGCGGCAGAACAATGAGCCTCACTGCACAGACAGCTTTCTCAACATCTCAGGTGCCTCCTTAGGATAAACTCCAACAGGAGGGACTGCTGGGTCAGAGGGCATGTGTGGTCGGGGGCATCTGATGTGCACCCATACGCAGGCTTCTGTGGGCAACACACAGAACCCCGCTTGGGGGCCCCAACCCCCAGATGAGGCACAACCTACCAGTTGGACAGGGCCTGCAGGGCCGCGTTCATGTAGCAGGAGTTGCCGAGGTTCTTCATGCCCGTGAGGCCTGGGAGAGCAGCGCACACAGAGGAAGGGGAAGGTGAGCATCTCGACCGGCAGGAACCCGTAGAGGATGGTTCTGAGTCCCCAGGACCCGGCCCGGAAACCTGCCGAGTCCGCCGACGTGCTCCCACTCCCAGCAGGTCTGGTTACTGCGGAGTACGGAACCCACGGAGCCCTCCGCCCAGCCAGCCCACCGTCAGCACCGAGCAGGGGCAGCGG
>NW_021146992.1:0-25000 GCF_002837175.3 Physeter macrocephalus
AAGCTGGATCCATAGGGAGGGGAGTGGTGATGCAGGAGGCCCAGTCAAAGAATTCTGTCTTTATCTTAAGAGTCATGAGAAGCCACTGAAAATTTCAAGCATGAAAGGGGATGGTCATATTTATATTTTGAAAAGATTCTCCGATTTGCAAGCTCTCAGTGTTAAACTAGTTGAGTTTATATACCTTCTGGCTGTGACAATGGGAATAAACAGAAGGCAGAAGAGTATAGATGAGGGGGAGGCCAGTTAGGAAGCTAGTGTTGCAGTTCAGAAGAAAGGTTATGTTCTTTTGACTAAGGTGGTGGCAGTGATGGAGAGATAAATTGGAGCTAAATCAATAGTATGGTGGATAGAACATGGGAGATGAAGGTGAGAAAAGGGTCAAGGATATCTCCTGGGTTCCTCTCTGGCATGCATAATTGGATGGATGGAATACCATTCACTGAAATGAATCAGCAGTTGGCCTTGTCTCAGGGCTGCCACATACAGTTGTGTGAGTTGTGCACTGCACAGGGTATCTGGCTGAGTGGGGTAGGCAGGTGCTGAGAGTCAGTTCATGCTCTGCTCGCCAAGCCACGCATCCCAATTCAGGGCTATGTCTACCCAGGTTGGAGAAGCATGTTCTCATAATTTGCAAAAAGGAGCCATTCATTTGGCTAGATTAAAAATAGCTAGACCTTTGAACTCAGCAAGGCAGACATCCAGGCAAGCCTGGATGGGATGCTATCAGTTGGCGGGGTGGTTAGACATGGTAAAGCCAGGAGCAGAGTACCTGGATGGTGGAGGCAGGGGCTAGGGAAGTTGAGGAGAAAATGAGAGGGTGCAAGGAACACCGAGCTCAGTTTATTTAACCTGCAGTGGCAGTTTCTGGCCTTTACTGGACTCCTGACACACAGGGAGGGATCCTGCCTGTGGCTCACCCTTCCTGTTATTTTGATTCTCTTGTTGGATGCCTTTGATGAAAGTAGATATGAAAGCCCAGACGATCAGAGAGTAGAAGCAGTTTAAGAACCATCTAGCCCCACTCATTATATAGGTGAGAATGCTAAAGCCCAGGGGAATGGGATACTTTGTCCCATGTCCCCATGCTGGGACTAGATCCTCAGTTTCCTTACTCACCACATCTTGCTGATCTTCCCTCTAACAAGAAATAAACTGACCTTTTGCAAGCAGCAAGGCACACCTGAAAGAGCACAGATATTGAGTAGGGTCAGCCTAGATTTGGGGCCCCACTTGCCATTTCTTTGCTGTGTGATCTTGGCCAAGTTACTTAACCTCTCTGAGCTTCACTTTCTCTACTGTAAGAAGGAGATAAAAACACTCACTTTGAAGCGGGGGCTGTGAGAATTAATGTAAAGCCTCTGGGACAGTATCTATTCACAAGCCATAATCCAGACACCATTCTCCACTTCTGGTGTCTTCTCTAGCCCTGTCTCCCCACCTACCCCTTCTCTGTTCCTGAGAGTTTGGCAGAGATCTGTAGAAAATGTATTTCTTTGTAAGGTCTTTGTACAGCACTACATAAACTCAGCATATCAGATAAACACAATATTGAGAATGACTCTACATTTCCCCCTAACCTTGATTTGGGGGTTCAGATCCCTAAGGTGCAAATGACAATTAAACTCTGGCCCCCAAACCAGCCTTCTCCTTTTCCCCCATGATAAATCTGCATGGATTTCAGGAAGCTTCATGTGAAAATAACACCTTGAAACCAGAAACAAAAGGAACTGGAGGCTTCTGCAGGAAGCATAATATAAAAGCCAGTTTTGCAGAAGATGAAGGGTGGGAGCTCAAAAAAAAAAAAAAAGCGATCACTGGGAGGGTTTTGTTTTTTTCTTTCAAAGTGATTTGTGATGGCACATAGTTACTTTCATTTGTTTCCTGACTTTGAGAGGCTGACAAATAGTCTCATTTTGAATATCTATAGTTACTCTTGAGGTTTTGTGCAGAGTGGGAAAGACTGTTTTGAACAATTTCTCATGGACAAGTGGAAGCTGTACTCTTGCTACAAATGATTCATCCAGGAGAAATGATATATAAACAAGACTGCCTGCTTGGAAAGCGGATGGGAGGGCGAGGTATTTCAGAAGGGCTTTTCACTCCCATGCCAGCTAACAATCAAAGCTCTTTTTTTTTTTTAGAAATTTATCTTTCTTTATTTATTTTTGGTGGCGTTGGGTCTTTGCTGTGCGCGGGCTCTCTCTAGTTGCAGCGAGCGGGGGCTACTCATTGTGGTGTGCGGGCTTCTCATTGCGGTGGCTTCTCTTGTGTAGCACGGGCTTCAGTAGTTGTGGCACATGGTCTCAGTAGTTGTGGCTCGTGGGCTCTAGAGCACAGGCTCAGTAGTTGTGGTGCTCAGTGGCTTAGTTGCTCCATGGCATGTGGGATCTTCCCGGACCAGGGATCTAGCCCGTGTCTCCTGCACTGGCATGTAGATTCCTAACCACTGCGCCACCAGGGAAGTCCCAAAGCTAGCTCTTAAAATAGCAGAGGTGCTGTGAAATGGAGACTTCAGAAAGTTTTTAAATCTTACATCTCATAGTTAATATCAAAGAAAGTATTTCTTAAATCTCTAAGACCAGTTACTCTCTCATGGTGATCATGTATCAATAGGTTGATTCAGTCTTAAATCTTGTCCTGTTAGTGTCAGGGAACGAGCAAGGGCTCTGGAAGTTGATCCACCTGAGTAGGATAAAGCCAGAGAAACATCCGAGGTGCACAATTTAAGGAGGCACCTTACTCTCTGGGTCGTGAGAGTGCTGACTCTGCACTTGTATGACCCTGAGAGTAAGGTGCCTCCTTAAATTTGCCTGTGATATTTGCCTGCCCAGTATCCATTTGCCTTTCTGGTAGTCATACCCCAAGTTTGCTTTGGGGAAGTACCAGGTCCTATTGCTTGTAGAGGTGGTGAAAACTATCAGCTGGGCAGCAGGTATGGAGGGGTAGAAATGTAACTCAAGCCAGGACAATAGCATCTCTCTCTTCCAGGAATATGTCTCTTGAGTAGAGAGAAAAAGCCCAGAAACATGATTGGGAACCATTGACTCCAACAGAGGCATGGGTTTCAGAGGAAGTCCCTCAGACTCCAGAGCTAGCTGCCTACCCAATGTTCATTCTCTCATTCACAAATCTTAAAGACTACATTTCCTAGACTTCCTTGCAACTAGGAATGGCCAAAGAAATATGCATGGAAGTTGCTGCGTGAGCTTCTGAGAAAGCTCTTTAAAGCTGGTAGGGTGCCTTTTATTGCCCTGATCTTTTCCTCCTTCATCTTGGCTGGAATGGGGACTTGACAGTTGGAGAGCACCTTGTAACCATGAAGTGACTTTAGGATGGAAGCCATATGCAAACAATGGTGGAGAAGAAACAATGGAGTCCGTGCTTCTGAAGACTGAGAGCTGCCACACCACCTCTCTTCAGACTTCTTGTTCAACAGAGGAAATATATGTGTAAAATGTTTAAAGCCACTGTTATTTGGCTGCTCTATTTTACTCAATAGGAGTGAATCCTGATTGATTTAATTATTTTAATGATTATCCCCTGAGGCAGACATGGATGGTGCTCCCTAATTATCTACATGCTCCTCTACATTTCTCTTTCCCTTGCAGCTGGGTTGAGGCTATGTGTCTAACTTTGACCAACGGCCTCTGAGCAGGAATGACATATGTCACTTCTGCACTAAGGCACTTAAGTGCCAGTGTGCCCTCTCCAGCTCTCTCTTCCCTGCCAGAGTAACACTGGAAGGCACACGATGAGATGGGGTGGTAGTGTCACAAGATAGAAGGAAATGGGATCTCTGAGTCACTGGATGTAGAACTCCCATTAACCTGCCTTTGGGTGAGACTTTGGGTGAATGAGAAATTTACTTTTGTTTTGCAAAGTCAATGAGATTTCAGAGTTTATTCATTACCACAGCATAAGTTAACCTATCCTAACGAATACACCCCATTTTATAAATGAAAAAAGTGAGTCAGCAATTAAGTAACTTGCCCTAATCAAAGCGGCTACTTAGTGACCAAGTCTATCTGACTTACAATAGCCAAGCTCTGTTGTCTCCATCTCCTCCTTGATATTTGCCACCACGGTCATCCCTCACCCCGTTGGTTCCCTGTCATTTGCTTCCACCCAGGTTGTTCCTCCTGTCTCTCTGCATCTCTCTCTTTGGCCTGCATAAACTACAATGCCACATGTCCAAGTCTTAGGCTATGACATTAAATCATAGAATTATGCCTCATATTGTAATTCTGTCTTGGAATTTATTTTGAGTCTTGGCTGGTTGAGTTGGCCAATACTGAACATGGCTGCTTAGCATCTGGCTTTTATTTGGTCTTTGGCTAAAACAAAAAAAATTTCAAAATTAATTTTCATCACCGGGTTTATAGTATTTTCTGTTTTCTTTCCTGAGCACAGTGAAGAAAAAAAAAAGTGAGATGTGGCTATAATACTGTATCTGAATCACTCAGCTTGGTGGGTTGGAACAACTTGCTCATAAGAAAAACTCGTGTATTCAACAGATGTTATGATGCAAGGGCCCTGATAGATTCTGGGAATGCAAGATGAATTTTTTTAACCAGAGTCCTTGCTTTAAAGGGGTACCCAATATAATGACCTGTATATGTAAATAAGATGCAAAATAGTGTGATAAGCCCATAGAGAATCAGGGTGTATCAGAAAATGTGATGACACAAATGGGAAGGTTGTCTTTTCCACCTGGAGTGGTTCCGATTCCCACGTGAGTGTGTTAGTGCCACGGTCGGAAGAGATTTTCCAGAGATTGCTGAATATTGAATGTTGTGCTAAGTGATTTTCACAAATCAACTCTCCACGCCCACTTCCCCACCATGCTTTACAAGTATTACATCTATTCCAAGGATGAGTAAACTGTTGTTCAGTGAAGGAAAGAGACTTGCCTAAGGTCACACATGTAGGATTTTAACTCATTTCTGTCCAATTCCAGAAATTCACATTTTCCCCAGTATACCAATCTGGTCCCTCTGGTAAAACAGATGGGTTTATTTCCACAACCTCCACTATCTAACCCAATGAATTTCCTGAGCCAAGCCCTTGGCAGATCCATCGCAGCTTGGGCTTCTTGGAAATTCGGTGCTGGTCCTCAAGAGCTCCCTACCTGCTGAGCCTTATTCTTCATTCTGAAATAAGAGCTGCCCTGTAAACAGTATCTGGTGCTCGCTTCCTGGACTCCGGCTGGTGGGGCAAGAACAGTTCCAGCGCATATGCTTCCCTATTCTGTAAAAAATGTGTTTATACTTGGTTCCCCTGAAGGCAAACGACGCCCATACTTTTGTCCCGGCCGAATTTGTTGGCTGGGCTTTTTCTAATCGTTCACACCCTGCGAAACAGGGAGCGCTGCGCATGCCCTCTGGCGCCATCTACTGGCAGTGTTCGAGTCTGACGGCGGCCCCTGGAGAGGAGTTGTGATGTATTCAGTAATTAATTGAAGGAATCCTGCTACTTCACTAGCAGATTCTTTTTTTCTACACGGACGAGAGAGTGACCAATTAGTAAAGAGAGTAGATATCAAAGACTTTAACTTACTTTAAAGAGCCCAGGATCTCCTCTCTCTCACTTCTCCCACCCCACCAGTTGTGACGTTCCTTCATCTTCAATACTTTCTTCCTTTAAAAATATTTATTTTCTTATTATATAGAGATCAGGGCATGGGGCACACAGCTGCACACCTGAGCAAACAGAGTGGCTGACTGGTTTGCTGGCGTAATGAAAATCATTGGTTTTGAGCTCATTACTCTGATTCCACAATGGGCACCAAATCCCATTTAAGACCCACCCAGGAACTCTTCAAAGTGACGCTGCTCCAGGTCTGTGCCTGGCAAGCGTGCCACCTCTCTGAGTCTTTGCAAAGGAATAACTCACGTTTGGAGACCCAGGCCTGTCAGATCAAAACCAGGCCTGGCCTCCAGACCTTCAAACAAGTCACAACAGTGAACTTGACTCATCCATTTTCAAATTACAGCCTGTTCTCTTTACGAAATGGAGCAGAGCCTCTCAGATTGGGGCTGCCTGCTATATTTGATATATTAGGGAGAATCCTGACTCTTTCCAGGTTTCTGCCGGTCTGTTTTAAATCCAAATAGCTTGGCTGAGTGTGGTTTTTAGTTATTTTTTCATTTGAAATGGAATTCGAAACAGCAGGGGCATAAAGCCCAGATACAAATGGGAAAGAAAACATAAAAAGGTCCCTGGAGTTCCCCCTTCACCTTCCACATTAAGGAAAAGCAATATCATTGTAAACCGACTATCTGTCAAAATACCATGCGGGGAGGGTGATATTGCTGAGCTGCTGGAATTTTACAATATTTCTAATGCTTTTAGTTTTCTTTAGAGGCGTTTCGATGGAGGGATCAGGGGCACAACTTTGGAGCCAAATCCTGCTCTGCCTTTTACAGTCCTGGAGCCTTAGCCATTTTCTGTAAGCACACAGAGTCTCAGTTTCCTCACCTGGGAACAAGCCTGCGCTAGTTACCTGATAGGCTATTGCGAGCTTGAAACAAGGTAATACAGAAGGCATTTACCACGGGCCTGGGCACTTCACAAGAGCTTCATAAACAGCTAATATCATGATCAGTCTCTCATAGCCGGGAATCGGAGCTTCTGCCTTCGGAATGAAGTGTTGACTTTCAGATAAAGCCTGGGTCCCCTTTGTTCACCGTCATCTAGCCTCTCAGATTGTTTAAGACTTGGACTTTGGGTGCTATATTCGGACATGCCACATTAACCACACCCCTTCTAGATCCACCTGTCCCGTGACCTCCTCCTCCCCCCTCCCCTCCCCCCAAGGGAACGGTACCTTCTAACCACACTGGTCTTCCCGTTACTTCTAACACACACTCTTGCCCAAGGCAACAATGCTCTCCCCACCCACCCATGTGCCTAATTCCTTCAGGTCTCCGTTTAAAGGTCACTTCCTGGGGAGGCCTCCTTGACTTCCCTGACTGAGGCCAGCCCGTGCTCATTCCTCCACTGAAGCCTCCGATCGTGGCTTCCCAGTCTATGCAGTGACACTGCTGTCCATCTTCTCTGCAGCACTTCGCAAAGGGCTGGGCTGGATAAAGTAACTGTGATAATCTGTTTAATAATTTGTCTGGTGTCTCTTTTCTTTACCTGACAATAAGTGGTCAGGAATTCTGTCCATTTTGTCTATAAACAGCTGATGGTTGATGGATGGGCTCTGAGTCCTCCTTACCTTAGTCCCTGATGTCCCCTCTTCCTGGAAAACGATCACCCCATTTTTCTGTCAGACTCCCACTCATCTCTTTTAAGATACAATTCCAAATCAGCTCCTCAGTGAAGCCATTGCTGAATTCCCTTAGGTGGGGTACTTGCTCCCAAAGTATCCTGTATTTACCTCTGTCATGGCAATTATATATTGAATCCACCTGCTTTTGATAACAGGCTCCATGTTTTACACAGCTTCTCACCTCCAGCGCTTAGCAGGTGCCTGGATAGAGGAGGTGAGTGGATTCAATAAACATGGGGTAAATGAATAGAGCCACATGGCCTTCTGAGAGAGTGACAATCATTCAATCCCATACCACTCTCCTCAGGTGGAAAGATTTTAAGACTATTTATGCCAAGAACTGGTTACTATATTACCTCTCAGCCATGGCTTAAGCCACGCAGTAGATAACTCATCAACCTCTCGGTATTTTCTACTTGCAACACTGGATTTATCATTCACTTCTTATGCTTATAGTCAGTTCTAAGAATTTTCAGAGATCCTTCTCACATTCTGGTTCTGGGGTGTAAAGATCTTTGATTCGTTATAGGGAGGAAAACGAATATTTTATTGTATATTGGATTCTCCTTTTTTAGGGTTCAGTCATGATGATAATTGATTTCAGTTTTTCTTTTCTACTTTTACTACTTCCACTATTGAATTGTGGAAATCCTGGTGTAGAAACTGATAACTGATACAGTTCAATGAGCAGGTGAGTGGAGAAAAACACAGACCAGAAGTGGATATACTTAGAGGGCTTCTTGATGTTTCAAAATCTTGCTTGGAGAATCTTCAACTCTCTATTTTTATTGGCCTGGGTCAAGTTTTTGACAGTGAACGTCACAACAGGGACTAAGACTAATGACTATTGTTTTTACAGAATATTTTTATATATGTTATATCATTGAATACATCCCTTCTGAGCATTTTCCATCCAAAGAAGCATGTTCTTGATGATTTATATCTGGAGTTCCCAACTCATTAGAAGAGATCACATTGTGGATCACGAATGCCAACCTGGTTTTTGAAGCGGAGTAAATGCCCCTCTATCCTGGACTGAAAATTTTGATAATAATAACAGCAGATAATAATAATCTGTTTGACCTCAAGCACCTACTCCTTCATAGGTCCTGATTGCCCTTTGAAAATCTTCTCCTCCTCACTTTCTTCTCTGGCCATGTAGTTTGATGAGACTCCCAAAACCTTGGTTTTAGAGGTGGGCAATTGACCTACACCTCAGCCGATCTAGTATGTCCTGTGCCTGACTGGTTCAGGGATGGATATGAGGCGCAATCAGATCAATGAAGCACCATCCTGGGAGGATGTGAGGAACTACTATAGCCATCTTACTTATTCCTACAGACAGAGAATGGGAGCTGCTGGACACTATCAAAAGGAGACTGAGGATGAAGCTAACTCTTCCCACAGCAAGCTGAGTGATGGAGAGCAATCAAAGCCTCATGATACCATTTGAGCCCTGTATCCAGCCAGGTCTAGAGCTACCTCTACTGATAGCTTTGCAATGATATACTCCAATGAAATGCCTTTTGACTTTAACGGAATTTTCTGTCACTTGCAACCATAGAATTCTAACTGATACATTTATAATTTGGCAGCACTAGGCTAAGCCCTTTTACGTAGGTTAGCTAATTTAATCCTTACGACAACCCTATGGGAGTAGTTATTATCTGCATTTCATAGCTGATGATATAGAGGCTTAGAAAAATTAACTATCTTCCCACTCACAGGTGGGAGATGTTAGAGTTGGAATTAGGATTCAGGTCTTAGCTTTGCACTGTTTCCTGGACACGGGAACATGGCTGGGGGGTACCATCTATCAGGCACCATCCACTTCTCACCCTCCCTTCCCAATACTCCTAACCTGGTCCTTCATTTTGCTGTCCTCCTTCTCTCTTCCCCTCCCCTCCCATACCTTGACTTTGAGACTCCAGGGAGATGAACATTAGCCCCTCCACCCAGCAAGCTCTGGGAGCCCAGGCTCAGCCCTTCCCCAGCCCATGGCAGGGGACTGGCTGAGATGACCCCCACGTAGTCCTTCTGGCCACTTTGCTGTGAAGTCATGGCCCTTCCCTGGGTGTCAGTGATTGTTTCTTCCTTTCCTGGCCCACAGCCATCTTCAGAGGCTCGTTTGACAGCACCCAGGGCAACCCAGGCTGAGAGGCACCCTGCTTGGATAAGGCATTTTACCGCTCGGGCATTCGTGTACAGCTGGCTCTGTTTGAAATCCTGTCCCTCTCTGACTTCACTTCCTGAATGTGCTGACAGGCCTTTGAGCCAAGCCAAACAGGTTCCCAACGCCCGTGCCTGCAGAGTATTCCCCTGCGAGTGCAGCTGGGGAAACAAAACTTTTCTCCAGCCCGCAGAGAGGACCTGCCAGCCCTTATATGACCAAGAAGCAGGTCCTGCGAGACGTTGTTGAATCTTAATGGGAAACGTTTTCATTTCAGCCGGGGTGGGGTGTCTGTGTGTGTGTGTGTGTGTGTGTGTGTGTGTGTGTGTGTGTGTGTGTGTTTGTATGCATTCACACTGGCTTGGGCGGGGAAGAGGAATTCCTGATCAGTTCCTCTTAAATTAACAAATCTACAGTGAAAAATGGCTAATTATTGCTTGCCTGCTCTATACAGGGTTTTACATATATGAACCTCTGACAACCCTCTGAGGTAGACATGGCTAGCCTCATTTTTACAAAGGAAGGAACTGATACATAGCGATACTCCTGAACTTGATCCATGTCTCCCAGGTTTGAGGTGCAGAGCACAGATTGAACCCCTGGGTACCTGACTCCAAAATCTCTGTGCCTCCACTAACACCTAATACCTCAGTTCTCTCTTCCAACTCGTAATATCTCGATTCTTCATGTGGTCAGAAGGGTAGCAAGGCTCTGGTGTCTTCTGAGTTCTGTGAAGTTCTACAGGTTAGTTTTCTTCTCTGAATCTCAGTTTTCTCACACGCAAAATGGAATGATAGTAGTGTCTGTGGCAGGGAGGCTGTGAGGGTCCACTGAGATATAAATTCACGTGGCAGTACTACTCAAGGGCAGGGTCATATGTGAGCAAAGCTAGCTCTTCTGAGTCAAGAAAGACCTGGACTCAGCTCGGGCTTCCACCAGTCACTTATTCCATGAACTTGAACAAGATGGAAACCTCCATTTTCTCATGTATACAATATAGCCCTAACATTTACCTTGTAACTCCCAGCAGAGTGCCTGCTACATAGTAGAAATTTAGTAAATGGTATATGTATTGAATATTATACAGGCTTTTGTTTATTATACTTGCGGCAGACACTGTTGTTTCCTACTGGAGCAGTTAGGAAAGGCGAAATAATGCTACAGTAACAAAAAGCCCTCATCTCTGTGTCTTAATACAACAAAGGTTTAATTTTTGCTTCTGTTAAATGTCTATTGTTGATGTTGGGGGTGAGGAGGGACTCTGATCTACATCACTGTCATTTAAGGACCAGGTTAATGGACATTCCACCTCTGTGCTTCCACAGTTGCCAAGGCTGGGAAAAGGAAACATGGTGAATTGCACACTCACTCTTAAGGCTCCCACCTGGATGTGAGGGATGTTACCACTGCTGGTATTTCATTGACTGACACAAGTCACAATGACTCTCACCCAACTTTCAGGAGGTAGAAGATAGGGAAGTACTACCCTACTTTGTACAAGAGGAGAACTGGAAGCATTTGATGGAGAGCACTAATGACTATCCGCCAACCCAAAAGCCACTCTCCATCTCACTTATTTTTTGCCATCAGAGCCTTGATTTTTATTTATTTTTAAATTTACTTTTGGTGTTCATTTTCCCATGTGCTTAGAAGAAGGTGATCCCAAGGGGGTGAATCATGACTGTAGGCCAATCACGGTAGTCCCAGTCCCTTGCCAGGGATGAGTCTGGGTATAGGCATATGACCTGCTCCGGGCCAATGGGACCTGAAGGGAAGTCTACTCGGGTGGAAGTAGGGAGCTTCTAGGAGAGGTTTCTCTTGCTAATAAAAAAGAGAAAGATGAAAGTAAACACCCTTGCATTGCTAGTGATTATTGTGTTTACCTATGATGCCAGGAACTGCTCAAGCTATCTTGAGTCCACACAAGGGGCGTCTTTGACACACTGAGAATGGTGAAACAGATAGAAAGTCCATGATGATGTCACTGAGATACTATATTGGCCCTGGATCTTGTTTAAATTGTGTCTTCTGTTACTGGCCCGTGTAAGCATCCGAACTGGTGGAGTGGTCGATTATAATAACAGCCCAGGTACCTGCTTATCTTTTTTCAAGATTTGCCATAAGGTGAGGGCATTCCTCCCTCCAGGCATGAATCTAGGATGAATCAAACACACCTTGGAAGAGATCTGCCATCAGCAGAAGCTGATGGACAGACAGTCCCATGGAGATCTGGGAAATGCCCAAATTTTGTCCAGGTAGCTAGTGAAAACCTATAGCCTAAGAAGGCAGTAACTTAATGATCTGGTAACCCAATTTCTTGAAGGAATAATGAAGCAACCATCAAGCAATGTCTTTCAGTGGATGTACATGAAGGAAGTTTGTGTAGCAAGAAACTGTCAGGGCTTCTCAGCGCTAGTATTCTAGTCCCCCCAGAGCTGAGCGGTTTGCTCAGATGCTGTGTACATCAAAGAACCTTCTGATGACTAACTCAGTTCCTCAGGGTCCTTGATGTAGAATCAAGGGGGTGCCCCAGGATCACCAGGGCATCAGGTTCCTAGAAAAATATAGGAGAAGAATATGGTTCCTGATGGCTGGGGACCTAATTGTGGCCCCACCAGTCACTGCATGAGGGCCCTCAACAAAAACTCTTAAAACTCACTGGGAGCCTCAGCTTCTGTTCCTGTGAAACACAGCTACTGACAATGACACACGCAGGGTAGTGGTGAAAATAAAATGCAATAGAAGAGATGAAATCCTGTTGAAAAGGACAAGAGTATAAACTGGTGAGTGCCAATCTCAGTGTTCATTCCTCTCCTCTTTGCTTACCCTACTCCAGGAAGGCAGGCCTTCCCTTAACTCCTAGGGTTCCCCAGAGTTTTTCCAGGCTTTTCCTCATGCTGACCCTCCATCTGGATTTCCCTACCTCATCTCTTCTGCTCTTGACCTGATGAACTCTTAAGTCATCTAATCAGTCTCAGTTCAAGTATTTCTCCAGAAAGACCAGGATGACCATCAAACTCTTAGCATGGAACAGTTAGTACTTCACAACCCGACCCTTAAACTTTCCTGTTTCTTCTCCTTCACTTTTCTTCTCACACCTTCATTCCCAGCCTCTCCAAGCAGCTTACAAGTCCCTCAACACACCGTGTTTTCTGATGCCCTGTTCCTTTGCACACAAGTTCCTCCTGCAACCTTTTGTTCCTGCTGAGTTCCACTGGATCAGCTCAGATGTCATTTCACCCGTGAAGTCTTTCCTGATAAAGTCTCCTCCTCCTGCATCTGGCACCTCTTTCTGCTTCATCTCCGTACTCTTCCCCACCAGACTGGGAGCTCCTGGAGGACAGGGATTGTGTCGTGTTCCTCATTGAAGCCTGACTCTTAGCAAGGGCCTCAGTGAGGCTGGGCCCAGGGGAATGCCCTTCTTTGGGACGTCAAAAGTCCAAAACCAAATAACTGGAGCCAGCGTCCAGAGTTAGGTAGGGATTGTTTCACTTTCTGGGGCCATCCCAGCTTCTAACCCTCTTCCCTTCTCCTTTAACATTCCACTTGACCCACGTAGAAGTAGGTGGTGGGGTGGGCAAGACTGAAAGGCATTGTCTTTTTCCTTGGTTCATTCAATGGGTATCTTCTCTAACAATAAAAGAGCACGAGGAATAGATACATTGGCATGATCCTTGTCTCCGTCAAGCAAACACTGGGTACTAACTTCAGGACCCCTGAACTACATTAACTTTACAAACAGGAAGTCCTCTCTGTCATTACCAATGAAACAGTGGTTTTTAATAAAGTCGCATGTAGAGCTATTTTTTGCGCCTGCCTAATGATCACATATTATCCTTCCCTATCTCCACCTCCAAGCCTAATGTTTCAGGCAGGCCCATTTTATATGAGAAGATGCCCGCTTAGTGGAGGAGGGAAGGGACGCTCTGTGGGGCAGGAAAAATGAATGTGCTAACGGTTTAATTCTTTTAAGAGCACTCATTAAGAACTAGGCTTTAGGACCTGGTGATTGGCCACGTTTGACTTTTTTGAGGGTCTTCAATCCATCTGGCGTTGTGCGCCTGGAAATGGATGAGGTATATTTCACTAGAAGAAGTTAAGACCTGGAATTATTTTGGAGCATTTCAGTTCAATTGTCTATTCAGTCAATACACATTTTATAAACATCGCCTATGTAACCAGGCACTGTACGAGGAGTCTGGGTTCCACAGACGAGTAGGATAGGTTCTAGCCAAGAGACACAGTGGTTCACAATGTTAATACTTTGATAAGTGCCATCACAGAAGTTTGGATAAAATGTTGTGCATGCTAATTTGGGAATATTCATTCCACCTGAAGAGGGAGTTAGCAAGGAAGGCGTCACAGAGAAGGTGCCACTTTTGCCAAACCTTGAAAAATGGGTAGGATTCAGCAGTTGAGCCAGAAGGAAAGGTATCCCAGTCAGAGGGATTAGTACAAGCAGAAACATGGAGGGGTGAAAAGGCATGAAATTCAGATTCACACAAAGATACGTTTCTCATAGTGAATGTGTAGCCATTCAGCTTAGGAATTATTAACCTTTTTCGAGTCATGGAACTTTTTGAGAACCAAACAGAGCTTAATGATCTCTCTCCCTAGGAGAGTGTGTGTTCATGTGGGCACACCCATACACAAACACAATTTTGTAGGCATTTTCATTGAGTTCATGAATCCTCTGCCCCAATGGACACAAAGGGTTAAGGATCTCTGAAATATACATAGGTAAGACAGATTAAAAGAGGATTAATGGTTTTATGTGCCACTAGCTTCATCTTCTCCAACTATTAGTGTTACCCAAACAATAATTCATTGAATGCCAAAATAACATTGACCTTTGAGAGTCTATAAGTATCTGATTTTCTGTCTCCAGAGTTTACAGGAGGTTACTGGTGAATTTCCTCTACCACAATTTTTTTTTCTATCCCTTTTGTTAGAATTTCAGAGATATACATTCAGAACGATAGTTGAAACAAACAAGGGTAGGGATAGGCCTGAGTTTCAGGCTTTTTTTTTTTTTAAGTCAGAGTCTAAAGCAAACTGGGGAGTGGTGTGGCTTTTCTGTGCTGCACTGCTGTCTGGGCTTAGTCTACCTTTGCAGGTAATTAATTCCCCAGCCTGCTTACTTTTTCTAGCTGGCTCTTGTTTAGCTTCCACAGAGCCCCACCCCAAAGTGCTTTACTGTCCCTCTTCTGACTTTCCTACAAATGGTCAAAATCAACTTACCTTCCGGGTTGCTGACATGGGCAAATTCACTGTTTGGCGAACTGTCTTTGCTCCCAGTAATCCTTTGTTAAATAAGTGTTATTACAATGGAGTGGATCTGATAGCTAACAAGTCAGTCCAATCCCTTCCACTCCTGGACATTCTCCAGAGGAGAAACTCTCTGTGTCTTTGGATTTACAGCCACAGGCAGGATATTAGCACTCCCAGACCTGTTGGGTACTAGAGCACTGCTAATGAGCAAACAGCCCTGCCTCAATTAGTGGTTTGGGAAGTATTCCTGGATATCAAATTGCTTTTGCTGTTTGATAATCATACCGGCTCTTGGGATGAAAAGCAACCAAGAAAAAATTGTTCCCTTGTTGAGGACTGCCTTGTTGATCTCTTAAGTTATACCTGGAGACAGAATTTAAGTTTGCCATTTCTCCAGAGTGAAGGTTCGATTTATATACATAGTCATTGTACTGGTGTTCATGTTTTCTCTTGTGTGTTTTTTTATAGTATCTAGAGTACCATCTTTTGAGGCCGATTCTATAATAATTATTTAAACAAGGCTGATTATTTTAGAGACAAATTAAGAAACTAGAGAAGACTCCGAAGTGATAAATTGCTATACTGGTAATTTGTCTAGGCATAGGGAGGGTGTGTGTGGAAAGAGACAGACAGAGAGAGACAGAGAGAGAGAGAGGGAGGGAGAGAGAGAGAGAGGGAGGGAGGGAGGGAGAGAGAGAGGGAGGGAGAGAGGGGGAGCGAGAGGGGGAGAGAGGGGGGGAGCAATAGGGAGAGGGCTCATGTTCTTAATAGAACTATTTTCTCCCTTTGTCTTCATGGCTGATAAGGTGGTATATTAGCTTTTGCTGTATAACAAGCCACCCTACAACTTAGTGGACTAAAACAGCAAGCATTTTGTATTTCTCCTCATTCTGTGGCTGGCGGATGATTCTTTGGATCTGGGTATACTTGGCTGTGACTTAATGGTCTAGGGTACCCTCATTCCCTTGCTTGGGATCTTAGCTGGGAATGCAGAATGACTGGGTGTGGTATAATAAAGGGAGAGAGAGGGAAAGAGAGGGAGAGAGGGAGAGAGAGAGAGAGGGGGAGAGAGAGGGAAAGAGAGAGAGGGAGAAGGCGAATGAGGACGAATGAAGCTGGGAGAATGTTTCATCCAGACTCTGCAATTTCTGTGTTGACTTTTCATAAATTCTTTGCTTCTTAATTACCAAATAACTTCAGATGGCAGTAATGTTAACCCCAGCAACTGAAAAGCAATGCTTCAGAACAGAGCTTGGGAAGAAAAGAAGTAGTAAAGGGAAAGGAGTTCAAGATCTGTTATTGGTATTTGAATACGTTTATTGTGACAAGAATGCTGTTATAAATATTCATATGCAAAGACCGTCTCCTTTATCTAGGAATTGTTAAAATAAAGATTCCAAATTGGAAGGATACATCTTTTGTAAAAATCCGCCACTGTTCCTGCTTTGAGAATAAGCATCTATTGTTAAAATGGCTACTAACATTATAAATGGTCACAGCACATGCCACTTGATATGATCCAAACTTTAAAATGTTTGACTTCCCAGGGAGCTGCCCCTCTCCACCACAACCTCCCTTCCCTCAGCCTCCTGAAATGCCACATTATCCTTTGTAAGCCGCTCTGTATAGCTTGCTGGGGAGGGAAGAGTATAACTTGATGAGGGAATCAGCTACAGTTATCTCAACTCCAGTAGGTCACAGTTTTCACTGCTTGATAGTAAGAAGCACTGAGAGTGATTTTAATGGACACTCTTAACTCTTTCAGCTCCACCTGGCAAAGTAATCTACAGGTAATGCAGAAAAGAGGTTGGGGGAGGGGTCACTTTTTCAATATTTTATTGTATTTTCTTAAATATCCTTTCTGGAATTTTCAGAAACAAAACATAAAAAAATTATATACTTTATTACAAATGGTAAACTCAGAGTGCTCCAAATCTCTTATTTACAAACAACGCTGGGCAGGACACCCAAACAAACAAACATGAAATAACTTACAAAGGCGTGAAGCTGTTTATTGACAGTAATCAGCTTTCATCAAATTAAAAAATATATACATGTACATACACAGTTATGGAAGGCAGTCCAGGAGTTCATCTGCAGACTGGGCCTCGCTCTCGCAAACCTCCCTCCCACCTCCCCACCCCCCCCCTTTGTGTTCTTAAGGAGCACTACAGAAGCAATCTACGGTCTCTATTGCAGTTGGCGACCCCTCCCTCCCCCCTTTAATACTGAATGAGATCGAATGTTAGGTCCATGCAGTTCTTGGTCAATGTTAAAGAAAAGTCTAACGTTCTTTTTGCGCGGGGACAGCCCGACCGTAAAGCGGGGCAGCCCGCGGGCGGCCGCTCCCTGGCTCCCTGCCAAAGGGAGGGCGCGCCAAGTCCTTCCCTCTCGTGCACGCTGGGGGCGCCGTCAGGACGCAACCCAGTCCAACTTGGAAACCCTTGGCTTTAGTCCTCGGACACTTCTTTTTTCTCTCCTTCTCCCTCTCTCGCAACTTGTCAAGTTCTCAAGTCTGTCCCTCTCTGTGTTATTTGTTCTCTGTTTCCCCTCAGCCCCCGACAGTCTCGCCTCAAAACGTTTGCAACTGCTGCGTTAGCATGAGTTGGCACCCACTGTTAACGTGGTTCATGACTTTTTGCTTAAGCTGGGCCACCTGTTCCCTGAGCATGTTGGCCGTGGACGCCAGCTCCGAGTTCTGCGCTTTCAAGGTTTTCACTTTTTCCTCCAGCCGGGCGATTCTCTCCAGCTTCCTTTTCCGGCACTTGGAGGCAGCGATGCGGTTCCTCATGCGCTTCCTCTCCGCCTTGATCCGCTCCTGGGACTCCATGTCGATGGGGGACAGGGGCGGCGTTTCCCCGGGCATCTCGGGGACCGTCTGCGGCTCCTCCTTCAGGGCCTGCAGCCGCGGGTGCTGCACGGGGATCTGCTGGGGCAGGTGGTGCGGCGGCGGCGGCGGCGGCTGCTGCTGAGGCTGCGCGGGAAAGGCCAGGCCGGCCGCGCCGTAGGAGGGCGCCCCGCCGCCACCGCCGCCGCCGCTCAGCGCGCCCGGGTTGAAGTTGCTGAGGTTGGCGTAGACCGGCGGCTCGCTGTGCAGGCTGGCGCCGAAGCCGCCGCCGCCGCCGCCGCCGCCGCCCGCCACCGAGGCCACGGCCGGAGCCACCAGGCCCGCCCCGCTGACCGGCTGCGCCGCCGACGTGACGCTGGGCAGCGTGTTCTGGCTGTGCAGTTCGGCCAGGGCGCGCACGAAGCCCTCGGCGAAGCCCTCCTGCTCGTCCGTTACGTTTTTGGGACACAGGAACTGGGTGGGGGTCGGCGTGGTGGTGATGTGCCCGTTGCTGGACTGGATTATCAGGCGCTCCAGCTCGGGCGACGCCAGCTTGAGCAGCCCCACGTCTGGCGAGGTGAGAAGGTCGGAGTTCTTGGCCCTGAGGTGCGGCTTCAGGCTGCCCACGGGGTCGGCCAGGTTCAGGGTCATGCTCTGCTTCAGGATCTTGGGGTTACTGTAGCCGTAGGCGCCGCTCTCGGACTGGAGGAACGAGGCGTTGAGGGCATCGTCGTAGAAGGTCGTTTCCATCTTTGCAGTCATAGAACAGTCTGTCACTTCACGTGGGGTTAGTTTGGGCTGCGCGCAGAAGTTTCGGGGCCGCAACAGCGCGCTGGCAAGAGGGGGACACCCGCGCCTCCCCGGGCCTTGAGCAAGGAAAGTTTCTGGAAGAGCGCGCTCCCCCGCCGGCTGGCCTCCCCCGGCGCCCTCCTCACCGGTTCGCTCCGGGGGATCGCAGGGTTAAGACACCGCCCGCGCTCTTACTTGTCCGCTCGCGCACGCCGCCCGGCTTTGAAAAGTCGCGGTCACTCCCGGAGCTCTCTCGGGCCCAGCGGTTCCTCGGAGCCCGCGGACGAACTCGCTTCCCGGCGGCAGCAGGTAGCGCGGACCCCGCGGTGGCCGGCCGGCGGCGGGTCTCCGCCGCCCCGACTCCGAAGACTGTCCCCTCCTCCGCTGCGAGGGGGAGGGGGCGCCCGGCAGCCGCGGCTCGCGCTCGCCCAAGTTCAACAGCCGGTTCGAGCGAAGCGGAGCGCACGTCCTCCTCTCTCCGCCGCCTCCTTTTCTCTACCGCCTCCGCGGCAGCTTCCTTTGCAAAGGAAAGCTTTGCAAAAGTTCGCTCCGGGACCCGGCGGCCACTTGTCTCCTGTCCTCCTGGCCGGGAAACTTCTTGCCGCTGCAGCCGCTCTCCGGACTTCCCCGGGCGGACAGTGGCCGCTCTCCACGCTGTCAGCAGCGCTAGCGCAGCTGGGCTCTCTCCGCCTGGGGGCGGCTGGAGAAGGGGCTCTCCCGGCGCTCCCCAGAGCACCAGCCCGGGAGCCACAAGCACTAGCTCCAGGCCGTTGGAGAGAAAATGGAAAAGAAAATAAGATTTGCAGTCCTTTCCAGCTGACTGTGCCTGTCTGCCTGCCTGCGTCCTTGTACCTCCACTCCCGCCTCGCAGCTTCAGCCACACTCAGTGCAACTCTGAGCCCTTATCCAGCCCGAGCTCAACACTTATCTGCTACCAGTCAACCCCTAAAAATAGCCCATGATGTCACCCCAAGGCCTTCCCATTGGCTCGCGTCGCTCTCAGGAGGGCGGGCCCACCCGTCGCCATGGAGACCCCACCCTAGAAGATTCTTCTCTGGACCCGCGGAGGCTCACGGGATGAGGTAATGCTCCGTTGCCCTCCTACAGTTGGGCCCTTCTTTCTCCTCCTCCCCCCCGCCTCCCCCTCCACGCGACTTGAGCCCCTGTCTTCCTCCTCCCCTCCCCGGCGCGTCTTTCCCGGCCCGCCCGGTGCATTGTGGGCTGACGTCTTGGAGTTTGACTGCTTAGTGACGCTGGCTGCCGCTAGGCGGGCGGACTCGGGCGCTCGCAGCCTCTGAAGGAAGCGGGCTGAAGTTCAGGGCTCGGGGCGGGAAGGCAGGGGATGCGGGACCCAGAAGGCGGGCGAACCGGGCCAGGTGTCTGGGGCCGAGGGCGCGGGGCGGGTGGTATTTCCCCACTTCAGGGCTCGATGTCATTTCGCCGCCGCGAGGGGCGGGCCGGCTGAGCGCCCGGGGCCCGGCCCCCCCCGCACTTCCGGGGGGGCGGGAGCATCGCCCTTAAGGTGGCTCTCTTAAGTCCCCTGTGGAGACGAGTGAAAGTGGGCTTTTAAGTTTAGGGGCGGTTCTTGAGAGTCGGCCCCCCACGTTGAGAACGCTCTGAAGTTTGTCTCCTGGTCAAGTTCAAGAGCGACTGTCCGGCTGCGCCTGGAAGCCGAGTGATTTGCATTGCTTGAAACCTGGTGTTCAGCTAAGTCCCCGCCGCACCCCACCTCACCCTCCCGACCGTGGGAGAAAGGGTGCGGGGATTCACAGCTTTGCCTCGGAGAGGAGGTTTCTTACAGGAGGTGGAATTAGCGGACAGCTCGGTGTCTAGTTGGGAACGAGCGTTTAGGGAATCCGAAACTCGGGGAACCCGGGTGATCGTCTACTCCCCGCCCCCGCACAAGATGCATAGGCACACCACACATCCCACGTACACACGAGCGCGCACACACACGCGCACACACACACGCACACACACACCACTCCTCCCGCCCTGGTTTGCTTCCGGGAAAACTAGTCCGAGAGCAGCAGACACTTGCCAAAAGTCACACAGCGAGTCAGGAGTAGAATCAAGATTTAAAATTTCTCCGCTCCCGGCCGGCCGGTGGGCCCATATCCTGCGTAGCCTCTAGGAAGCGCTAGACCCAAGTAAGTGGTTCCTTTTCTGTGGTGGTTATTTTATCCTCCCCCAACCCCTCACCCCTTAGGGACAAAAGTGTATGGTGGGAAGGATAGCGAAGTCGGGAATCGTGGGTTCTCTCGTGGCCAGCGCTGCTACGTTGTGAAGCGAGCAAATCAGAGAACTTCTCTGAGCTTCAGTTCCCTCATCTGCAGGTGGGGCTGGTGAGACCCACCTTACTGGGCTGAGTTAGCGTAGAGTCATCGCCTCCAGGGCTAGGAGGTGGTCGCCAACAGCCCCCTTCCCTGCCCTTCTTCGGAGTTTCCCAGAGCGTCGATGGAATGCCAGGATGTAAGAGTGTGACTTGGCAGGACCAGGTGGACTGATGCTGTGAGGAGAAGTGAGGGCAGGAGGGTGAGGGAGGAAAGGGTCAGAAGTCATCTCCTTCCAGGGTTTTCTCCAGGACTGGGGCTTGAAGTTGGACCTGCAGCAGCTTATGTTCCTAGGTTCTAATTCTGGCTTTTCAGCTTCTGAGCTTGGGGGAATTCAGCCTTGGGTTCATAACCCAGAGCTTTAAGGTATTTGTGGCTTTGAGAGTTCAGATCCAACAACCCAGCAGCAGCTGGTGTCAGGGAAATCTTGACAGCTTTCCTTTACTCCAGCACTTGCCTCTCATTGCCTTGTGCAGCAGGGGAAAACAGTAGCTACTGTGAGCCAGGCACTGAACTGGGTAGGGGTAAGGATACAGTGATGACACAAGCCAGTTACTTTCCTCAAGGAGGGAACATTCTCCTCTATATTGTTGCCCTGGATCGTTTTCTTCTGTAATCAGGGAGCTGGTGTTTTAAAAATAATTTTAATGATAACAGTAATAAGAATGAATGTCATGTATTAAACACCTACTATCAGCCAGGCATTCACCAGAGCAATTTATATATACACTCTTTCTCCCTACAACTGTCTTGGGCTACATATATTATTATCTGGATTTAGTATATGAGGAACGAGGCCCAGAGAGGTTAAGTATCCTGCTCAGGTCACACAGGCAGCTGGAAGTAGACTTCAGGTGTGTGTTACATTCCCTTTTTATATCTTCTCTGCTGAGGGAGACTCTTGTAAAGTATTGGTTGTCTGCAGAGGAAACGGCCCTTAGATGGTGGGATGGAAGAAATTGTCTTGCCCGATTCTCTGTAGCTCCTTTCAAAGCCTCCTTTCAGAGCTCCTGTATTTAGAAACTTCAAAACTTAGGACTTTATATAAATATATATCTTTTGCCTAAGGGTTCTGTGTGTTCCACTCTGCCTTATGTGGTTTAGTAGGCTGATTTTCTCCTTATGTTGAGAAATAGCATATTTCATCCAAAAAATAACAGATCTTTTCATGTTAACGCCCTTGCTTGGAAGCCTTCGTTGGCTTCCCCTCACAACCAGGAGAGGGTTCGGATGCCTTTGCGTGGGAGAGGGGGCCTTTCACAACCTAGCTCCTGCTGTCCAGCCCCATCCTTCACTCCTAGTATCAGGAGAGGCTGGGCTATGATGCCTTAACAAACAGCACTACCATTTCAGTGGCTTACCGCAGGGAAGTTTATTTCTTGCTCATGCCACGTCCGCACTGTGGGTCTGCAGGGGAGTTGCATGCACCATGGATTGGGCTGAAGAAGCCTTCATCTTGATGCATGCTTCTCCTTACAGTCTCGGCTGGGTAGACGGAAGGCGGCAAATCCTTCAGTGGCTCTCAGAGCATCCACCTGGAAGTGACACACTGTACTCCTGCTCAAGCATCCTTGGCCAGAGCAAGTTACGTGGCCATGCCTAACTTTAAAGCTCTGTAATCCTGCCAAGTGTCTCGAAGGGAGAGAGCCAGGAATATTTGGGAAACAACACTAATGACTCGAACAGTCTCCCTTTCTGTTCACCAAATGTTTGGCTTACTGTCCTCCCACAGGCAGAATTCCACTCTCTGCTCAAGGGGGACGACCCTAAAGACCCACCTAGTCACGGTATATCAAGCTCACTTTCCAGGGAGTGGGTGATGCGTAGTAGACTCTATATCAGCTCCAGATGTGGCTCTTCATCCAAAGGCAAGATATCTGCCCGGCATACTCTCCGTGTGTAGCAGTGGGACAGAGATGGGATAACTGCAATGGACACGCTGATCGGAAAGTGGAGGAATGGGACACCACAGTGGACATTAATCCAGAGCAGACATGTTGGGGACCCCCCTACCCAACACCCTGATTAGACGTGGATTCTGTTCCCTAAGTGTAGCTGCCCTAGCCATTGTTTTCTGTGACCCCTGGCCTTGACCTCTGAGAGAGTCTTCCTTCTGTACATCTAAAGCAGGCATAGGAAATAGGTTTTCAAACCAGCTTTTAAAAATAGGGACGGTGTTGGGGGAACAGAGTGATATTAAGTCTCAAATACAGTCTCCTTTAATCCAGGCTGATGTTCTTTTGGCAGTGCAACTCTCCCAAAAATGTAGGTTTCTTATCTATTTGATTCCAGGCGTTCCATGTGTCAATAGCCACAGCCAATTCTTTTCTAGACATGCCTCCATGGTTTGCCATGTTTCTTTGCTTTCTTGCTCTCCTGCCTGCTAATATCTCTCTCATTCATCTCATTTTCATATTCTCTCTGTCTCTCTCTTTTTCTTTGTCTTGCTGTCTCTCTGTCTGTCTCTCTCCTGACTTGGCTTTGAGTGCTTTGCGCTTATTGGACTTAGGTGGGAGAGTCATACTTTTCCTCCCATTTCCTCCCTTTTCCCTTTTCTCTAATTGAAAGCATATGCTCGGTAACATCTTAATTTATCCAGAGGTTTTAACAATAGGTTTGAGGCCATACCTTTGACTTGAGCCATACTTCAGGGCTGATTTTTTTTTTTTTTTTTTTTTTTTTTTTGTGGTACGTGGGCCTCTCACTGTTGTGGGCTCTCCCGTTGCGGAGCACAGGCTCCAGACGCACAGGCTCAGCGGCCATGGCTCACGGGGCTAGCTGCTCCACGGCATGTGGGATCTTCCCGGACTGGGGCACGAGCCCATGTCCCCTGCATCGGCGGGTGGACTCTCAGCCACTGCTCCACCAGGGAAGCCCCAGGGCTGATTTTAACTAGCTGTTTCTTGCTGAAAATCTTCCTTAATTTTACTAGTTGAGATTGAGAAACAATAGCCTCCTCTAACCCTCCATAACTCTGAATTTATAGATTGTTCCTAGTCTCTTTCATTCCTGCTTGCAAACTGGCCAGATCTTCTCTGAGCGCATCTCTTTTTTTTTTTTTTTTTAAATAAATTTATTTATTTTTGGCTGTGTTGGGTCTTCGTTGCTGGGTGCGGGCTTTCTCTAGTTGTGGAGAGCGGGGCTACTCTTCGTTGTGGTGCATGGGCTTCTCATTGCTGTAGCTTCTCTTGTTGCGGAGCATGGGCTCTAGGCGCGCGGGCTTCAGTAGCTGTGGCACACGGGCTCAGTAGTTGTGGCTCACGAGCTCTAGAGCACAGGCTCAGTAGTGGTGGCGCACGGGCTTAGTTACTTCGCGGCATGTGGGATCTTCCCGGACCGGGGCTCGAACCCGTGTCCCCTGCATTGGCAGGTGGATTCTCAACCACTGTGCCACCAGGGAAGCCCCCGTATTGGCTTTAAAAGCTTCCTCCAAGAAATGACATGTTACTTATGTTTACATAGTATTGATCAAAAACTAGTCATATGACCATGTCTTACTTAAAAGGTGCAGGAAAGTGTAATCCTACTATGCACTTGGAAGTTAAGAGCTGGAAATGCACACCGCTGTATAGGCCAGGTTATGCTCTGGTAGCGATCCAAAAATCTTACTAAATGACAACCATGGAATTATTCCTCACTCATGCCACATGCCCATTACGGGTTGGTTGTGTCTCTGCTTCAGACACATCATCTTTGCTCTGGGACCTTTTCTGAAACATTGCTGATTGCCATGGCAGACAGCAAAGAACATGGTGCTTAAAGCTTGTTCTGAAAGCAGTTCACGTGGCCAAGCCTGTTGTCAGTGGGGAGCGGCAGCAAGTATTTGCAAATAGTAATACAGTCTACCACACCCTACACTACACATTCCTCCCATTCCTCTGAGTCTCAGCTACCCTAAACATTTTCCATACCTCTGACATTTTCCTGGTTTTCCATTTATTTTCATCCTTAATCAAAATGCCACCTGGCAAACTCCTACTCACCCTTCAAGACCCTACTCAAATAATTGCTCCCTCTGAAGCTTGCTGTTACCCCATCTCTCACCCTCAAGTAGTTATTATCTTCTTTGGCTCCCATCACACTGGGCACAGACCCGAAGCTGAGAATGTACATCACGTGTTCTTGTAAATGTCTTCTTACACCCTGACTCCAAATCCAGGAACTGTGTCTTACTCATTTTTATATTTCCAATGCTTAATGCAGTGCCTGGCACATGGAAGGATAGAAGGTATTCAATAAATGCTTATTGATGAGTTTCTTAAAAATAGTCTTTTCTATAGCAGAATTAAGGGTGTGTTTTAATAGTCAAATTGCAACAGTAACTTGTTTTA
>NW_021146993.1:0-25000 GCF_002837175.3 Physeter macrocephalus
AAGTGCCGGGGGGAAAAAGGATATTACTGGGGAGTCCAACATAGCCTCAATGTTCAGGAAAGGCTCCCGTGAAGAAATGGTGTTAAACTGAGACCCAAAAGATGAGTAGTTGCTAGCCAGGCAAAGAGGACAGGGAAAAGTGTTCTAGGTGGAAGAAACAGCACATGCTACACAAGGCCTATGGCTGGAGAGAACCTGACCTACTTAAGGAACTCAAAAGAAACCCAGAATAGCTGGAACAAAGAGAGGTCTTGGGAAGGTAGTGAAAGAGGGATCTGGAGAGGTAGGCAAGGCCCAGACTAGGGAGGGACTTAAGTCACGTTGAAGATTCTAAACTTTAGCTAAAGGACAATGGGAAACCATCAGTTTCCTTATCTGTAAAGTGAGAAATAATAATCTGAGTTACCAGGAAACAAAATGAGAAGAATGCAAGTGAAAGGTCTTGTAAGTTATAAAGCATGATAGGAATATTACTAACATTATGATACCAGTAGTAGTAATAAGCAGTGCTGCTGCTTTCTTAAGTAATAGAAGTAACAGTTCAAATCTTCTAAGTGGGAATATGAAATTGTCTTTTTTTTTTTTTCTGACCGTGCCATGCAGCTTGCAGGATCTTAGTTCCCCGACCAGGGATCGAACCCGTGCCCCCTGCAGTGGAAGTGAGGAGTCTTAACCACTGGACTGCCAGGGAAGTCCCTGAAATAGTCTATAACATATAAAACTCTGACTTAAAGGAACTGATGGAAAGGTCAGAAGTTTATTTCAGTTGAAACTTCCAGTGTGCGGTTCACGAAGCCAGGCATGAGCTGAGCTGTTTGGAGCAGGGTCATGCCATTTATGGCCACATGTATTTCTCAACTCCACACTGACTCCTCAATGTCACTTCCAGGAAAGATCAGTGTTCTGCCTCCTTCTCAAACCCACCAGAGCACAACGGCTGACACATTCTTTCCCCTTCATTTCTTCCAGCCACAGCTGGGGCCCAGCATCTCCTAGGTCAGCTTTTGTAGAAGCTGTTCCCAAAACATTACACTCTTCTGAGCTCTTCACAGCAAGATAATTATCCCAGTTAGCACCTGCATTACATTTTAGGAGAAATTCAACACCTTTCCAAATCTGTGATGTTTTATTCTTACAGCGGTTCTGTGAAGTAGGCACAGACGAATCTCACAGAAATGATGTGAAATTGGGGGCCCTCCTCTCCTGTCTGACCGGCACAGATATGCTACCAGGAGAACTTAATGGTTCATTTTAGGCCACTTCCTCTCTGCCTGCAACACATTAAACTTTACCCGAGGACAGAAGGGCAGAGCTTGTGCAGGTACAGGCATTTGATTTAGGCCCCATTAACCTCTTCCTAGCCCTGGCCAAACAAACCAGACACAATTCTTCCCCAGAGGTCACTAACTACCATAAATGTCCACAGTACCACACACCAGAGGTTGCAGACTTGTATTTCGTCTTTGATTTACACAATGCCTTTTAAATCTTTTTGAAAATTTAAATGCCAGCTTTAAAAAATCATGGTATTTCACATAAAAATCCAGATTGCCAGCTTTTCAAAATTTTATTGAAGTATAGTTGACTTATAATGTTGTATTAGTTTCAGGGGTATCTAGTTTTTCTTGAAAAATCAAGATCTGACATCCATGTCTGGAGCTGAGTACAGACTTATGACCAGCATACTCTACCACAGTCCCCACTCTGACTAGATCCTTTATGAAGGTCGCATGACAGGCCCAGAATATCTGAGTTTGTGCACCCACCCCTGTACAGACCAGGTATCATGAATACCGAATCCCTCCTTTGTGACCCTTTCATATGCACAGGGCTTATTTACTCTGTGAATGTTTTGGAGACCTTTATGTAGATGAGAAAACAAGCTTTGGCCACTCCAGTCCATCTCTGGTGGATCTTAATTATTTGCAGCTACTTCCCGAGGGTAAAGGTAAAAAGCTTTATTCTACCAGACTTCTCATAGGCCACTCCTTTCTGTTGTCTCCTCTGTTCCATTCTGGCCCCTTTGTTCATTCATTAGAAATTCAGAACTTTTTTTTTTTTAATACTTATGAAGGTGCTGGGACAGTGGCCTCAAATCATTTTTGGAATGAGATGGAGAATTTAAAAAATGCATTACTGGAATCTCACTTCCAAGTATATATCCAAAAGAACTGAACACAAGATCTCAGATACGTGTATACCCATGCTCAGAGCAGCATTATTCGTAATAGCTAAAAGGTGGAAGCAACCTAAGTGTCTGTTGATGGAAGAATGGATAAACAAAATGTGCTACAAACAATGTAATACTGTTCAGCCTTAAGGGAGGAAATGTATCAACCTCGAGGACATATGCTAAGTGAAATGAGCCAATCACAGAGACACACACTGTGTGATTCCACTTACAGAAGGTATCTAGAATACTTAAATTCATAGACACAGAAAGTGTATGGTGGTTGCCAGGGGCAGGGGTGAGGGGAAAGTAGAGAGTTGTTGTTCAATGGATATAAAGTTTCAGTTTTGCAAGATGAGTAAGTTCTAGAGATTTGTTACACAACCATGTGACTATACTTAACACTACTGAACTATACACTTAAAAATGGTTGATGGTAATTTTTTTTAACCACAGTTTTTAAAAAAGTATTTTAATGCATCACTGGGTGCCAGGAGACCTGAGTTCTGCTAGAGGCTCCAACGCTGACTTGTGCAACCTTCGGCAAGGCACTCTCTGGAACTCAGGTCGTCATCTGCAAAACGGGAGGGTAGAAGAGAGAATACTGAAAACACCAACCTCAGTATGGGGCAGACGGATGTGACAGTGTTGTGTGAGCAACGGAACGCTCTGCAAGTATTAGATGTGGTCATCAACTCAAACTGTGGTCTCTTGTGGTGACTTAAAATTAGATTAAAAAAAAAAAAAAAATCGAAGGTCTGTGTCAAGTGCCAGAACCTTACAGAGGAAAGAACAAGAACCTGCCCTCAAACTGCTCACTAGTGGAAAAAATAAAAACAGAACTAGAAAAAAATTTACAATATAATGTGTCACAGGTCAGCCTAACATATGCCAGATTCAAATACATACAACTTAACTTCCCTATTTAATGGGATGAAGGTTGGGTATACACTACATGTTGCTTGGGTAAATCAAAAGTCTCAAATTAGTTAGAACACAAGTTTAAAGCTTGATAATCTCTTCAAGGTGTTTAGTCTAAAAAAGAGAAAAAATGTGTGTATTGCTTAGACTCATTTTTTACTGATATTTTAATTCAACAATTAATTTAACCTATTAATGTATTAATTTACTAATTGAATTTAATTAACTTAACTCCCATTTAAATAAAAGAAGCCCTGGGTAGTTGGAACAAAGAGCACTCCTGCTGGCTGGAATGTAGTCTACAAAGAGGAAACCCCACAAGTGCTGGGGTTGGTGGGGATCAACATCCATACTCTGTTGACACAATTACGCCTCCATAAATATTATCCACAGCCAAGCTAGTCTACTATGATTAAGCTTTGTTTCTTTCTCAGTTTTTTTTTTTTTGTTTTTTTTTTTGCGGTACGCGGGCCTCTCCCTGTTGTGGCCTCTCCCGTTGCGGAGCACAGGCTCCGGACGCGCAGGCTCCGCGGCATGTGGGATCTCCCCGGACCGGGGCACGAACCCGTGTCCCCTGCATCGGCAGGCGGGCTCTCAACCACTGCGCCACCAGGGAAGCCCTCTCAGTTTTTTAAAACATTTTTTTCCTGGAGTTAATCATTAATTCAAAACAAAACAAATTTTTTTTTGCAAGTATAATTTTTTAAGATTTCACCCATCTGAAAATATGCTTACTTTACTGAATTCACAATTTGGCTAATTCATAAAGTTATAGGTCATAAATAATTCGAAAGCATTCCTCCACCATCTTCCAGCATGGCTGATGGGAAGCATGGTACCATTCTGACGGCTGTTCCCTTGAATGTTAACTGCTTTTTCTCTCGGAAGTTTTTAGTAACCTTCCTCTATTTACTCAATGACCTGAAATTTCTGATTTCTTTTCCATCCATTATGTTGGGCACTCAGTGGGCTTCTCATTCTGGAGATGTAGGCCATTTAGTTTTGATTTGACTTCTTGAATTATTCCTTCAATGATTGCTTTCCCTCCACTTTTCTCTATTTCTCTGTAACTCCTCTTAGTTGAATGTTAATCCTCCTGGGCTACTTCTATCTTTTAAAAATCTTTTCATGCCAATTTTCCAGGTTATTTTTTGGGGGAGGGCCAGGCTGTGCAGCCTGTGGAATCTTACTTTCCCAACCAGGGATCGAACCCCGGGCCCTTGGCAATGAAAGCACAGTCCTAACCACTGGACCGCCAGGGAATTCCCCAGCGTTTTTTTTTTAAAAAAGGATATTTTCTCAATTTTATCTTCCAACCCTTTGATTGAAGTTATTGGTTATCATATTCTTAAGATCTGTTTTATTCCTTTTTAAATATACATACACTTCTGTTATTTCTTGGATGTAACATCTCTATATCTGAGAATATTTCTTTTTCTAAATTTATTTTTATTTATTTATTTTAAATATACATACACTTCTGTTATTTCTTGGATGTAACATCTCTATGTCTGAGAATATTTCTTTTTATAAATTTATTTTTATTTATTTTGGCTCTGCTGGGTCTTTGCTGTGGCACATGGGCTTTTCATTATGGTGTGTGGGCTAAGTTGTGGTATGTGGGATCTTAGTTCCCCGAGCAGGGATTGAACCCGGGCCCCCTGCATTGGGAATGTGGAGTCTTAGCCACTGGACCACCAGGGAAGTACCTATCATCTTTTTTTTTTTTTTAATATTTATTTATTTTTGGCTGCACCGGGTCTTAGTTGCAGCATGCAAACTCTTAGTTGTGGCATGCATGTGGGATCTAGTTCCCTGACCAGGGATTGAACCCGGGCCCCTGCATTGGGAGCTGAGAGTCTTAGCCACGGGACCACCAGGGACGTCCCCTATCATCTTTTTTTTTTTTGTGGTACGCGGGCCTCTCACTGCCGTAGTCTCTCCCGTTGCGGAGCACAAGCTCCTGACGCGCAGGCTCAGCGGCCATGGGTCACGGGCCCAGCCGCTCCGCGGCATGTGGGATCCTCCCGGACCGGGGCACGAACCCGTGGTTCCCTGCATCAGCAGGCGGACCCTCAACCACTGCGCACCAGGGAAGCCCCCCATCATCTTTTTAAGTTATACTTTGTTTTGTTCTGGTCTCTGTGCTGTTTCTGTATCCTCTAAGTTCCTTTGTTCTTGTTTATTTGTTTGGTCTTTGTCTTTCATGTTAGAGATTTTCTTCAACTACCTGGTAATCTCTGACAGTCCATTCATGTTTAAGACTGAGGCACTAAAGTTTTCTGGAAGCTCTGTGTTCTGAGACAGGGCTTTGCAGTTGGATATTACTATAGCGAGTTGACTTTCACTTGGGACTCTCAGCTCTTAGTGGGTTGAATAGTGTCCCCCGCAAAAGATATATCCACATCCTAATCCCCATAATCTGTGAATGTGACCTTATTTGGAAAAAGGGTCTTTGCAAATGTAACTAAGTTAAGGATTTTGAGATAAGACCACCCTGGATTATCTGGGTGGGCCCCAAACCCAATAACAAGTGTCTATAAGAGATAACACAGATGAGAGACAGAGACTAGAGGAGAAAGTTATGTGAAGATGGAGGCAGATTGGAGTGATGCTGCTACATGCCAAGGAACACCTGGAGCCACCAGAAGCTGGAAAAGGCAAAGAAAGAAAATGCTCCCTAGAGCCTCCAGAGGGGACGTGGCCCTGCTGACATGTTTTCAGACTTGATTGATTTCAGACTTCTGACTTCCAGAACTGAGAGAATAAATTTATTTTGTTTTAAGCTACCAAGATTTTGGTAATTTGTTATAACAGCCCTAGGAGACTAATACAATATCTATAGGTATTTCTTCTCGAGCTGGGCAGTTTTCCCAAAGGATCCTCCAATCTCCTGATTGTAGGCTATTAGCCTGGCTAGGAGAATCTTAGGGCCAAGTGTGACAAGGGGGCAAGGTCACACCGTCTGTTATGTAGGCTTGTTTCAGCTATGCTTAGCATCCCAGAGTTCAGATTCTTTCTAGATTAGATTAACCTTTCTTTCTACTTTAAAAAAAATAATAAATTTATTTATTTATTTCTGGCTGCGTTGGGTCTTCGTTTATGCATGCGGGCTTTCTCTAGTTGCGGCAAGCAGGGGCTACTCTTTGTTGTGGTGCGCGGGCTTCTCATTGCGGTGGCTTCTCTTGTTGCGGAGCACCGGCTCTAGGCATGCGGGCTTCAGTAGTTGTGGCACGCGGCCTCAGTAGTTGTGGCACATGGCCTTAATTGCTCTGCGGCATGTGGGATCTTCCTGGACCAGGGCTCGAACCTGTGTCCCCTGCATTGGTGGATTCTTAACCACTGCGCCACCAGGGAAGTCCCTAGATTAACCTTTCAACAAGGTGTATTAATCGTGTTTTAAAAAAATTTCTGTATTTGACATCTTGGGGCTTTGCTAGCCCTGGACAGATTGGCCCTCCCAATTGGCCCTAGCCAATTCTTAGAGACAGTAAACCATTCTCCTGCCAGTGCACCTTTTATATATAAACCAAACGATCCAAAACCCTTACTCCAACCACCTACTTTATCAGGCTCTCACAATCAGAGTCACTATTCCTCTGCCCTCCACCCCAGGGCCAGATACCAGACAACTAGAGACAGTCCCTACACCCCAATGTCCACTGAAATTATTAAACTAGCCAATCCTAAGCCTGCTTACCCAGCTTCACCTGTTCCTTCCTGTGGAAACCAAAATAAAGGCTGTGGCCACCAAAATAAAGGCTGTGGCCAAGTTGTATATCCATACAATGGAATACAACAAAAAGGAATGAACTACTGCTATGTGCAACAATGCTGATGAATCTCAAAAAAAAAAAAAACAACGCTGAGCAAAAGAAGCTAGGCACAAAAGAGTATATGCTGCATGATTTGATTTATAGAATTTAAAAAAAAAATTTTTTGGCCACGCCAAGCGGCATGTGGGATCTTAGTTCCCTGACCAGGGATCAAACCTGTGCCCCCTGCGTTGGAAACATGGAGTCTTAACTACTGGACCACCAGGGAAGTCCCTAGAATCCTTTAAAAATGCAAAAGAAAGATGGCAGAAAGCAGACTGTGGTTGTAAGATGGAGGGTTGACTGCAAAGGGGCATAAGCTGTGGTACTGGTAAACTGGTTCTAAAAAAAATTTTTAAAGCCCTGATTTGTGGCGCTTTACCAATTTCTGTGGTGTAAATACTCCCACCATGGTCAATCTTGAGCTACTAATGTGATATCACTAAATGTAGATTTGAGAAGAGATGTACTTTAAAATTGGTTCTTCTGAGCTGGTACTAGGGTACTAGCCAGCTTCAGCATGCCACTACAGAAAGAAACAAAGGTAATGAAAATGTCCCATATCTTGTTTTGGTCGTAGCATGGGTTTATACCTTTGTCAAAATTTCTCAAACTGTACCCTTAAAATGGATGCACCTTATTGTCTGTAAATTATACTTTAAAAATTGATTATAATGTTTCAAATGAAATATCTGCAATAATCAAAATGCCCAATAGGAAGGGACTGGTCATGTTATTGTCTGTCTTCTTGACAGAATATGATGTAGCCATTCAAACAATTGATAAAATTTCAGCAACATGGCAAAATACGTTGCTATATTATGTTTTGTGAAAATGGCAGAATAGAAAATTTCATTTTTACCATGTGTTTGCCTATGCAAACTCTGTGGGCAGAGGGACAATGTTCAGCTTTTCTTCCTTTTGGCCGCGCGGCATGCAGGATCCTAGTTTCCTGACCAGGGACTGAACCCTTGCTCCCTACAGTGGAAGCAAGGAATCCTAACCACTGGACCGCTAGGGAATTCCCCCCCCCTTTTTTTTTTCTTTAAATGAGTTTATTTTTTTCTTTGTATTTAAAAGCAGTAGATAGCAAAATGGTTGAGAGCCCAGAATCTGCAGCTGGACTGCCTGGGTTAGGCAAATCCCAGGTGTTACTTCCCAGGTGGGTGACCTTGAACAACTTACCTAACCTCTTTTGAGCCTTAGTTTCTTGACTATAAAAAGGGCATAATAATAGTACCTATCTCATAGGGTTGTTGTGAAGATTAAATGAGTTAATATATGTAAAGAGCTTAGAACAGTACAAAGAGTAAGGGCTTTATAAATATTAGCAATTATTCTTATGAGGCAATGATACTGTTTGGACAATAAACTTACTATGTGGAACACAGAATTTATAAAACATCTGACCTCAAGGAGCAGTGGTTCTCAACTGCAGGAGTAGGAGAGTGATTTTTGCCACGAGGGGAAAATTAGCAAGGTCTGGAGAGATTTTTCTGATTGTCAGGGTTTGAGGGGGTGTGCTACTGGCAAGCATGCTGCTAAAGAATCCTGCAATGCACAGGACAGCTCCCCACAACAAAGAATTATTTGGTCCAAAGTACTAATGGCACCAAGGTTGAGAAACCTCGAGTTATAGTCTAATAGGGGACAAAAGATACGTGTATACAAAATGTACAAATGTGAGATAACAGAAAAAACATATATATATTAATCTCTGCCCCCGGTTCCTGGCACATTTACTCCATCCCTGACACAGGGCTCCTGAAACCCTTGTAAATTTCAAGTATTAATACTAGGAGCATCTTTTGTTCTAATAAGGTGACTCTGGCTGGGCTCCTGGATGGCAGCTGGTCACCAGAAAGACCAAGCCATAATTAGAAGCTTGGAATTTTCAGCCCTGCCTCTTACCCCCAGCTTCTCTAAAGAGGGGAGAGGGGCTGGAAATGGAGTTAATAACTGATCATGCCTACATAAGGAAACCCCTATAAAAATCCTAATAGGGGCTTCCCTGGTGGCGCAGTGGTTGAGAGTCCGCCTGCCGATGCAGGGGACACGGGTTCGTGCCCCGGTCCGGGAAGATCCCACATGCCGCGGAGCGGCTGGGCCCGTGAGCCATGGCCGCTGAGCCTGCGCGTCCGGAGCCTGTGCTCCGCAACGGGAGAGGCCACAACAGTGAGAGGCCCGCGTACCGCAAAAAAAAAAAAAAAATCCTAATAGTAGGGGGTTCAGGAGCTTCCAGGTGAGTGAACACGTGGGGGGCGATGCACCCCAACTCCATGGGGACAGCAGCTCCTGTGCTCAGACCCTCCCAGACTTCACCTTATGTATGTATCTCTTCACCTGGCTGTTCATCTGTATCCTTTATCATATCCTTTAATAAACTGGTAAATGTGTTTCCGTGAGTTTTGTGAGCCGCTCTAGCAAATAAATAGACCCCAAGGAGGAGGTCATGGAGGCCTCAGATTTGTAGCCAAGTCGGACAGAAGTTCTGGGTAACCTGGGGGCCTGCTACTTATAATTGGCATCTGAAGTTGGGGGCAGTCTCATGGGACTGTACCCTTAACCTGTGGGATCTATCTCCAGGTAGACAGCATCAGAATTGAGTTAAATTGACCCTCAGTATCAGAGAATTGCTTGGTGGGGGAAAATCCCCATATATCTGATGTCAGAAACTGTTGTGAGAATATAGGAGACACACAACAGGAAGAGAGCTGGGTTTTCCCCAAAACAACAAAGCAGATAATCAAAATTGAGTATGTACTCAATTAAATAAAGAAAAAAAGAACAGAAAGATTAGAGCGCTGGCCCAGAACACAGGCTTCCCTGTAACACCTGGCCAGGAAGAGAGGCCTCAGTGATCCTCAGGGTCTGTGACGCACTGGGTGTACTTCAATGATTTTCAATTTTTACCTTTTTCTACTGGTACTCTTTTAAAAGATTAAGTCAACGTTAAAAGGCTTCACTTACTTCTCCATTGCGCTACCAGTATGAAAACCCATTCAGAGCCAGTCCAAATATGTTTAGTTCATACTAATTTTTAATGCAACCTGACAATGAGTTGAACCAATTTAAAATTCTTGAAAGTACATTTTTTTTGGGGGGGGGGGTGACAAAAATGTTACATAATAATACTTCAATTTTCATTTAAAATTCAACTACGTTGAGAAGTATGCCAATATTTCAGTGGTGGATATAATTTGGGATTACAGGTGATTTCTGCTTAACTCTTCATGCTTTTCAAACTTCTCCAGTGAGAAGCATGTATTACTTTGATAATTAGAAAAAGAACAAAGTAAGAAAATAAAGGAGGACTGAACAAATGAAAGGAGAAAACGGCTGAGGGTGTCTGGTCTGTCTCCAGACTCTTTGGCAAACACAGAAGGGGGCAGGGGTAAGACTAGACAATCTGCTCCACTTCCTTTGCATCTCTTGGAGGCCCTCCTAACTCAGGATCCAGGAAGCTTTTATCTCTATATTCTTGCCTTTTTTCTTCTTCTTCTTCCTTCTCTCTATGTCCCCAGTACTGAGTCTCTTTCTGCTTTGGGGTGGGGGGGATACAATTTTTTAAAAAATCACCTGTTGGGACTTCCCTGGCAGTCCGGTGGTTAAGACTCCGCGCTTCCAATGCAGGGGGCAAGGATTCGATCCTGTGTCGGGGAACTAAGATCCCACATGCCATGAGGCATGCCCCCGGTACCCCGGCCAAAATAAAATCACCTATTTTCAGAAAATTGTTTATAGAGGCTTGGTTGTGCCAGGTGCTGCAGGGCCCTTGCCCTTGAGCTTGCAAATCCTTCTCCAGACTTTCTCCCTACCCCTTTCCCTTGATTTTTTTTTTTTTAATTTTATTTATTTATTTTTGGCTGTGTTGGGTCTTCGTTTCTGTGTGAGGGCTTTCTCTAGTTGTGGCAAGTGGGGGCCACCCTTCATAGCGGTGCGCGGGCCTCTCACTATCGCGGCCTCTGTTGTTGAGGAGCACAGGCTCCAGACGCGCAAGCTCAGTAGTTGTGGCTCGCGGGCCTAGTTGCTCTGTGGCATGTGGGATCTTCCCAGACCAGGGCTCGAACCCGTGTCCCCTGCATTAGCAGGCAGATTCTCAACCACTGTGCCACCAGGGAAGCCCTCCCTTGATTTTTAAAAACTAATTTTTTTAATATATTTTTTGATCAAAAAAGTAATACTTGTTCGCTGAAGAAAAACTGGAATACACAGAGAAGAATAAAAAATGAATATAAAAATCATCTGTAATCCTACTACCCAGAGACAGCCATTGTTAACATTTGGTTTATACATTCCCAGTCTTTTCCCTATTCATGAATACACAGGTATAATACATGCTTCCCTTCTTTGAACCAAACAGGATATCTATGTGCAATCTGCAAAACTTTTTGAGGTATACCATACATACAGTCAGTGCAAAAAATGCATGACTCTTAGGTGTACCTCTTGATGAACTTTTCACATAAATACCTACAATATTTTAACTTGTTTTCTGTACTTGGCAATCTACTATGAACATTTCCCACGCGATTAAATTATCTTCTACAGCATAATTTTTAATGGCTAACTACAATTATAATAGTCCATCATACTAATGTATTGTAACTTATTTAACCAATCCATCACTGTTAGGTATTTAGGTTGTTTTTAGTTGTTAACCACTGCAGTAGTTTCCTATCACTACTGTAACAAATTACTACAATCTTAGTGCTTAAAGCAACACAAATTTATTCTCTTACAGTTCTGAAAGAAGTCTAAAATGGGTCAGCAGAACTGTGTTCCTTCTGGAAGCCCTAAGGCAGAAACTGTTCCTTGCCTCTTCCAGCTTCCAGAGGCTGCCAACATTCCCTGGCTCATGGCGCCTCATCATTCAGGCTTTTACCTCTGTCATCACATCTCCTTTTCTGACTCTCATCCTCCTGTTTCCTTCTTCTAAGGACCTTTTTGACTACAGTGGGTCCACACAGACAATCCAGGATAATCTCCCCATCGCAAAATCCTTAATTTAACCAGAGCTGCAAAGTCCCTTTTGCCAGGTAAAGTAACATATTCTTGGGTTCCAGGGATTAGCACGTGGACATCTTTTGGGGAACGTTATTCAGACCACCATAGCTATGAACAGTCCACTCTCCCACTTCTTTTTCTACCTCTGCTCTTCCTTCTTTTCTCCCTCTCACTTTTAGTGCCTACTAGTTTGTAACCCCATTTCCAGTTCCAAAATCTTTTGCTTTTCTTCCTCTCTTTATAGAATGTTAAGACATAATTTATCCTTGGGAGCTCAGTGATTGTTTCTGATCTATTGACTTCTAACTTCTTCTTTCCCAAGCACCAGCCTTTCTCCCAAATCCCAATCAAGAATGTACAGTTTCTGGGAACTCCCTGGTGGTCCAGTGGTTACGACCCAGAGCTTCCACTGCCAGGGGCCCGGGTTCAATCCCTGGTCAGGGAACTAAGATCCGTCAAGCTGGGCGGCCCAGCCAAAAAAAAAAAAAAAAAAAAATGTAGTTTCCCTTGATTGTCCCCTTATGACCTGAAAGACTAAATGTTTCTAAAACTGTACACACACGACCCCTCCCCTAACCTCTACCCCACCTTCCTGCACCAACTCAGCTCCTATACATGATCTTGTTTTTAAAGTGATTACTCAAAAATACTCAAGGCTGGAGACCTAGGACTGACCTTTCATTCTTCTCTCTCCTCTGTCTCTAATCAGCCGCTAAATCCCATCAATTATTTTGTAACTTAGCATTCCTCTAATATTCACCTAATATCTTGGCTATTGCTAGAGTGTGTAATCAGAGGATTTTCTCCCCATCCAAACCATACTGGTTGTATGGGGGTGGATTATCCTCTCCTCCAGGAAGCCCTCTTTGATCGCCCCTTCCTGGGATACCATCTCCTCCTTCTAGAGAAAAAAACCCATAATTAAGTGTCCACTATGTGCTCAGCTTTTCAACCATCTTAAAATTTAATCTTTAAAGTATGATTTTAATGTTTACAAATGAGGAAACTGAAAAGCTAAGTAACTTATGCAAAGTAACAGAGCTAGTAGATGGCAGAACTTGAACCCCAGCCTGACCAACTCCAATGCCAAGCTTTTTGCCTCTATTCCACATGACATCCCTGGAGTTATGCCCGTGGTTTAAAACTTGCCTGTTCATTAAAATCACCTGGCAGGGGGACTTCCCTGGCGGTCCAGTGGTTAAGACTTCACCTTCCAGTGCAGGGGGTGTAGGTTTGAGCCCTGGTCGGAGAGCTAAGATCCCACGTGCCTTGTGACCAAAAAACCAAAACATAAAACAGAAGCAATATTGTAACACATTCAATAAAGACTTTAAAAATGGTCCACATCAAAATAAATAAATAAATAAATAAATAAAATCACCTGGGGGACTGATTCTGAAACCCCACACCAGAGCTACTAAGATTCTCTGAAGGTGGAGCCCAAAAATCTATTTTTAAAAATTTCTATACTCATCATATGACATATTTTATTATTTATTACTAATCAGTATGCTTAAAATACATGCTTTATTCTACCAACTAGGGGAGGAAGTACTGTCCTATTCATCTTTGTGACCCATCCAGTACCTTTATAGAACAGGCACTCAAAAATATCTGTTGGTTATTTAAATGCTAAATAAACTATGAGGTATACCGTGAGCTACACTGTAATAAGAGTTCAGAGGATAATAACAATAGTAACAGCTAGCACTTACTGAACCCTCATCATATGCCAGGCCCTCACTGTTCTAAGAAATTTAATGTATTAACTTCTTAGGACTTTGCAATAATCCTACAAGGCAAGATCAGGACACAATTTGCAGGGCCCTTTGTTCAAAAATTATTAAGAATTTCAACATGGTGACAGCAGAGCATTAAACCAAGTGAGGGGCCAGCATTTCTAAGCACCTGTGTGACTGTATAGGTCTCACACCTATAAGCCAACCCTGGCTAAAACGATTATCTCCATTTTACAGATGAGGAAACTGAGACACAAAGATATCAAATAAGCATTCCCAAGATCACACTGTTAGTAAGTGAAGATATAAATGTGCACTACCTTAGTTACAGAAGGCTTCATTGCAAACTCTGTATTTACGAAGTTCTCCAGTCCTTCAAGGTTCAGCTCAAAGCCCCCTTGTCTACTAAGTACTCTCACAAGTCAGGAAAAAAAGCTCTCCTTCTCCTCTGATATTTTAGCTCCATGACAGCATTTGGTTTGAACCTTTCTTATGGACTTTATCACATCCCCATGTTATACCTGAAATAACCTGGGAGGTGGGGGTACATCTAATAAATTCATGTAGTTGAATGAATGAACAAAGAAACAAACTGTGCATGACTTGAAGACTGGGAGGGACGAGGAGGGAACCTAGGCAGGGGACAGGCCTAGGATAGTGCTGAGCACTTATGCAGGATGAAATGATATGACCGGCTTGATTGGACCAATGGTACACATGGGTGCTAGTGTGGATAACACTGGAAAAGACAGTGAAGTTTTAAAGCGCCTTTTACAAAGCTAGACCATCACTTCTCACGGGCCATAAGGACAAGTTGCATGTACCCCTCTGAGGTCAGCCAGCTTTGCTCAGGAGGAAAAGGCATCAGGTCATAGCGTGATTGCTTCTCCCCTCACAGCCAGTCTCCTCACACATAAGCACCATGGGTTAGTGGGGGGACTGAGCTGGAGAATGCCATCTGATCTCATCCATTCACCAATTCATTGCTTAACAGATACTGGTGAACATCTCCTGTCATAAGACACTTGCACCGAGCACTTTCCCAACTCCCATTCATGCTCAGATCACCCAATGGTATGGAAGAGATTCTCCCATTTCACAAGACTAAGATGTTAAGTAACTTACTCAGGATCAGACAACAGGAAGTGGCAGAGTAAGACTGAAATCCACTTTCTCTCTTTAATTTCAGAATTTGTTCATTGGACATGAATATTCCTGTTATACAGGATAGCATATTAAAACCCATGGACTCCATACACAGCTCAAGAAATACAACCTGAAGCCTCTGTGTACCTCTCCACATTCACTAAACCACATGGCCTCCAATTCCTCCTACTTGGGAAACACTGCAAGTGGCATCACCATCCGGAAATCTAGCAGGCACCAGTGACACCTCCCTCTCCTTCCAATCAATTTCCAAGTTCAATACCTATCTCTATTTCCACTATTCCTTCTACCTTTCTCCTTTCTACAAGTATCAGCTCATATCTGGATTACTGCAATGGCCTCCTAACTGGTTTCCTTGCATCTGCTCCTCTCTCTTTCCGGTCTTAATCTTCACATTGCAACCAACAACCTTTCTAAACCTTTGAGTAGCTGCCCTCTGGTCTTAGGATATAGACAAAAGCATTGGCATGTGAGACTCTCACATGGTCTTTCCCTTACTCAACACTCTAGCTTTATCTCAATCCCTTGTTCCCTGTATTTTGGGTGTGCCGGCTTTCTTGCAGTTTCTTATAATCCCCCCCCCACCCCGAGCTCCCTCCCACCACAGGGCCTTTGCACATGTTTGTTCTTCCCATCTCCACCTGAATAACTCTTCCCTTTCTCAAGTACGCTTTCCCTGAGCCTCCTGGCTGGGTCATTCTTTGGTAGCTCTTTTACAACTTTACATCTGTTTGTGAGATTAATTGATTAAAGTCTTTCTTCCCTAATAGGCCAAGGGCCAAGAACCACTCGCTTAGTACAAAATACATGCTAAATAGATAATAGCCAATGTATAAACAACATATACAAGATGCCAGGCAGTGTTACTAGCTCTTAACATGTATCAACTCACTAAGACCTCCTAAAAGTTGTGTATGAGGCAGGTACAATTATTAGCCCCACTTTACATAAAGCAAAGAAAATCACACAAGCTTAGAAGTGGCAGAGTTGGGTTATGAACTCAGGCAGTCAGTTTCTGGAATCTGAGTGCTAAGCACTCACATTATAGCACCCAGTAGCATCTGCTGAATGCATGACAGTATCGGCTGTTTTTGACAGGGACTACAGAGCACCTATCTTAGCTCAACCAAAAAATCATTTCAGTTGGCTGTGGTAAGGACCTTATGTTTGACTGGAACTTTGCTGCAAAACATTTATCTTCCCAGCATTTTATTCCTGCTACTTTAAAAATCCATTTCCCCTCACTGGCAGTATCATGACTGATGTTGAGCAGAGGAGGTGTCTCAGCAAACTGATAAGAGGACAGGAGAAACTTGGCTTGGAGTGAAACAGAACTGCGGATCATTTGTAGTACGGGTAATCCTCATAAAGACAATACAAAGATTTTGATGGACGTCATCTCACTTAATCTTCATTGATTCCTAATAAAGTTACACACACAGGGCAGTTCTTCATCAGCTGATAGATGAAGCAAAAGGCTGAGATTAAAAGGACTGCTAAGCCACAGGAAATCAACTCGTCACAGGATGGGTAAGGAACGGTGTCCCCACACTTCCAGCTTTAGAACTCCAGATATTTCTGGCAGAGAAAGATCTCGTCTTCCTTTAAGGAATAAAGGTAGCTGGCCAACCTTTCCTAATTCTTTTTTTGTGTGTGCGCTGCGTGGCTTGCGGAATATCAGTTCCCCAGCCAGGGGATGAACCCAGGCCACGGCAGTGAAAGCGAGGAATCCTAACCACTAGACCACCAGGAAACTTCTTAATTCTTGGTTGGAACTTCTCAGCAAGGACAGAGTTGCTCTTAGGTTTTCCCAGTATGGCTAGAGTAGGGCAACTTTTCCACAAGCTGAAGCTATATGGTAAAAAGCTCTATAAGCTAGCTGCATCCAATTAACCCTAGATCAATATGGTGAAAATGTAACAATTCTGGAAATTCCTCACCTGGAGCCCCTGTACCAATGTAAGGGGAAGTCAAGAAACTGTACGCACATTTTCTTCATGTGCATTTTGCTAAGAAAAGCTTTCATTAGTTTCTTAGAGGGCTTATAACTAAAAAAGGCTAAGAACCACGATCCTTTATGCCCGTACACACATTCTTTCTG
Organism: Physeter macrocephalus; assembly: GCF_002837175.3. Lineage (NCBI taxonomy): Eukaryota > Metazoa > Chordata > Mammalia > Artiodactyla > Physeteridae > Physeter > Physeter macrocephalus. The sequence goes on from NW_021146993.1 coordinate 16,921, forward strand.
GTTCACGGTTGCGCCTTTACAAAAGGGCCACGTTCGCAGGATGAAACATTTCTATTCTTTCAAGTACCTAATAGCTATGAATGGGGGTAAGAGGAATCCAATTGTCCAAGCCACATAAGTTAGACCTTATAACAGCCCAGGCCTCAAACTATAAATAGGTCTAAAGAAACTGCATTGGCATTCACATCCTTGGAGGAGATGCGTATTAAGGCCAAGAGCAGTCAGGAGCGCTTGAGTCCAGTCCCAATAAGGCCACTAACCGGCTGAGTAACCTTGGACAAGGTGCATACCCTCTCTCGGCTTCAGTTTCCACATCTGCAAATTGGAAGTTGAACCGCACGGTCTTCAAGGTCCTTCCCAGCCGAAAGCCTGGTACCAAGTAGACCTAGCCATTAAAGCAGCTTCCTGTGGGCGCGGTGCAGGGTTTTAACGGTCCCCCCTCCCCCGCTCGAGCCCGCGAAACCCTCTTCAACACGCCCCTCCAAGTGACGGCGCTTTCCCAACCGCAGCCCGGACACGGCTCCGCCCCTTCCCGGGGGCGTCCCGTCGTGCACTGCGCCAGGCTTCTAAAGCGGTGGGGCACCTCCCGCCTTTCCGAGGCCCCGACCCCAAACTCCTCTCCCCAGTTTTTTAGGGTGCCCTATCCTATCAACGTCTACTGTCCCAGCCAATCAAGCGGGCCCGGAGTCTTACCGTCGATCCACCCTCCTCCCAGCGCCCAGACGGCCTCTGCTCACGGCCTTTACCAGGCCAATCCAATCAGAGGCCGGCTCTGGCCGGCCTCACCCCAATCTCCCGCCCCTCGGCCAATCCGCGCCCCCATCCCGCTGCCCGCCCAGCCAACCCCGGGCCTTGAAACCAGCGGGCGAATGGGCGCAGGGCGGTCCTTCAACGCTGACCGCCTGGCCAATTGGGGATTCCGCGTGGCCACAGCGGCAGCCAATCGACATGTAGCGCGGTGCCGCCGCGGAGAGGTCCGGCCCGAATATCCCTCCGCCTTCCTCCCTCCCCCTCTCTCCCTCCCTGCGAGCCGCCGTTCACTCACCGCCTCCCTTCCCTTCTTTCTCCCTCCGCCACCCGAGCACCAGCCGCGCTCTGAGCTGCCCCCGGGGTCCCTCCCCCGCCGTCAGAGGAGCAGCTGCCGCCGCCGCCAGTAGCAAATTAGGAGGGTGGAAAGACGGAAAGGAGGAAGCAAGGGGAGCTGGAGCGAGTACCAAGAGGGAGCCGGTGAATGGGCTTGTGGTGACCCCCGCCCCCCACCCCACCCTCCCTTCCCACCCGACCCCCAACCCCCATCCCCAGTTAGAGCCGCCGCCCGAGAGGCCGGGCCGTCGTCCTAAGAGGAGTCGCCGCCACCACCTCCGCCATGGAGCTGATCACCATCCTCGAGAAGACCGTGTCTCCCGGTAGGACGCGGGGGCCGGGGGTCGAACTGAGGTGATTGGGTGGGGGGAGGGGAAGCCCTGGCCCCTCTGACCCTGTCCCCTTTCCCACTTTCCTTCCCCCCAGATCGGTTGGAACTGGAAGCGGCGCAGAAGTTCCTGGAGCGTGCGGCCGTGGAGAACCTGGTTCGTGCCACCCCGCCGTCCCCCATCCCGCCGTCTCCCCATCCCCTGCATGCGGGCCTTCCCGCCCTCCCGGAGGCCCAGGCCTCGGGAACCCACCCCGCCCCATCCCGTCCCCCTCCCCCCCCCCGCGTCCAACCTAACCCCGCCATCGGGAAGCCGGTGGGTGTGTCCCGCCCCGGGCCCGGCAGCTGGCCAATGGCGCGGCGCGCCGGGGTGACTGCCACCCAATCGGCGTGCAGCCTGAGGGCGGCGGTGCAGCAGGAGGGAGAAAGAGGGAGGGAGGGGAGGTTAGGTTGCGCGGCGCTGCGTGTTCAGCAAGGGTGGGGGTGGGGGAGCCGGGCCTAGGGGCCATGTGGAAGCTACGAACCCCGCCGCCCGCCTTGTTGGTACCGGGACCGGCTTCTCCTTCCTGTCCCATGGCCCCTGTGATTGTCCGCCTACTTCCCAGAGCTCTACCGTTTCCAGTCTCCCTTGGTCTGTGCTCATGGCCAGGCCTGCACCCGAATGCCTCTTAACCCATTTCCGGCAGTGTTTCTCCCTTTCTTGACTGGGTATTCCTCACCCGGGTTTTTGTATTCCCCCCCCCCGCGCCCCCCCGGATCAGTAGATACTAAATCTGCAACCAGATAACAGGCTGAGGCTCATCCTGGAGATCGGGCCTGTTTCCAGAGGAAAGTTCCTCGTTTTTCATATTTTCAAATTTAAAGGGTACAGAAGAAATGAATGTTAAGTCCCCTAGAGACTGGATCTCTGTATAAAATTGTGAGATGTATTGATTGGTTGAAACAACCTATGTGCCAGTAATGTTTCTCTTTGGATTCCCTCCTGTTGGGGGGATGGGGAGCAGAGAGAAGGGTGAATGATACTAGACATCTTTTAAAGGTAATAGTTGTAAATAACACTGTAACCAGATGGGTTCTTTTGTGTTACCTAGGCAAAATAACGCAAGAAAAAAAAGTGACAAGGCGTATTTTTATTTTATACAAACTGCCTTTGAATGGTTTTTGTTTTTTTGTGTTTTTGTGGAGTTTCGTGTTTTTTGTGTGTTTTTTTGCCTTTCCATGTGTTAGTTTTTACTACTAATCTTTTTATCCTTAACTTTCCATAGAAAAGATTTTTATCCACTAGTATAGACTGATAATATTTCCACTTGGTATATATTCCTCTTTTCTTCTTTTGCTAAATTTGCAAGGAGCCTTTTCTCTTATTCCTAGCATTTTATCTTATTCCCAACATTCCTAACATTCTTTAGTGGTATATAATTAATAAAATCTTCAAGAATTATTTTCCACTGTGACTGCAGGACTTGTTACTGGTAAACTATCTGCTTTTAGTTTTACCTGTTAGCTTTTCCATTGGAGAGAGCTTTTTGCAGGGAAGACCTAGTGTGTGTTAAAATTTTTAAACCAAATTGGGGACCTGAGCAGTACAAAAGATTGAGTATACTTTTCAAGAATCTACTGTAATGTTTAAACAACTCAAGAATAGGAACAACTCAAGGAATAGGAACCTTTAGTGTGTTAACTGTTGCCTATTAAATATGAAGTCATTTTCCTTGACATTTTTATCTTTTCAGTTGCCCCCTAATTCTAAATATTTGTTATCACTTTTTCCTTATAAATCTTTTTTCACTGTTACCATTTTGCTGAAACACTGAAAACTAAACTAGAGAACACTAGCCTCCTAAGTCTATGTTTTACATTTAGAAGTACTTCCCTCTCTTATACCTGCTTCCACGAGATCAAAATCCACCCTGGGTGTCATTTTTTTGGACTAAGATTTTTTTAATCTAAATTTTAAAAGTAACAATTTTACTTTCTACCCTGTCATAACATATTCATTTAACAAATACAATTTACTGAGTACCAGGTTTTGTTCTAGCTATGAAGAAGAATCCTCTACCAGATTGTCAAGCTTGCTTTAATTCTGGGGGATATAATGTGAAGATTTGGGCACTCTTAGTTGATGTTGGTAGGAAAACCTGTAACTCCTTGTTAAATGCTGAGTCTGTGTGAGAAGATGGATGACTTCCTCATGTACCAAATAACATTTTTATAGGAATCTTGAAGTAGATATTTTGGCATTTTCTGAAATATTATGATATGTCCTAAAAATTTCAGGGTTTCCCCAGTTTTCTTGGTGCAATTCTCAATTGATGAAATTCCTAAGAGGTATTTTCATTCACATCTTAACAGCCCACTTTCCTTGTGGAACTGTCCAGAGTGCTGGCAAATCCAGGAAACAGTCAGGTTGCCAGAGTTGCAGCTGGTCTACAAATCAAGAATTCTTTGACATCTAAAGATCCAGATATCAAGACACAGTATCAGCAGAGGTGGCTTGCTATTGATGCTAATGCTCGACGGGAAGTCAAAAATTATGTAAGTAGCTTTCATCTCCTTTTGGTCATACTAGCCTGGGGAATATCAGTTCTTTTGTCATCTACATGGGAAAGAGCTGACAGTGCAATAGATGTCTGGGATCTAAACTTAACTTGAAGGTAAAAAATGTATTTGATATAAGTCTTCTTTCTCAAACTGTCTTTCTCCAAGTGATTCTTCCTTAGTTAACTAGCGCTTAGCTCTTGCTGAACTTCTGCTGTAGATAGATCTCATTGTTTGTTGATTTAGGCATGACAGTGTGTGGAGTCAGAAGGGGAATTAAATGATCTCCTGGGCTTTCGAGCCCAAAGAGTTTGTGAAATAAGATTATGACATTAATCGTGTTTTTATCTACTTAGCAAATAATGAGAAACTTCTAGAAACATCTGGCTTTTTGTCAAGGTGTTTAAAAAGTGAGCTGGTGGATTTTTAGTTTTTATTTATTTATTTTTTTGAGGAAAATTGAATATCACTTGTTGCACTGCATTATGGAGTTCTTGTGATTTGCTTGCTGAATTAGAATTCCATAATTCTTGCTGCAGCAAAGAACTCAATATATGGACGTATATGCTTATTTTTTTAAGTTGGGTTTTTTAGTGGCCTGTGTTACATGGATAAGGCACAGAGGGTAGTAAGTTGAACATCAGTGCAGTCATCAGTTGGTCCTTGGTATTTGAGGAGAAACCAGTGGGGGGATTTCTGCGTCTGTACTTGTGCTAGTCGTGGTTCTGCACATCAATCTTCTGTTTCCTGGTTCTGGGTGTCAGCATTAGGTAAATTAGTGCTCTTTACGGCAGTAACTTCTCTTTCTAATTATGTACCTCCTTCCCTCTTCACTCTTGCATGGAGGAACTCATGACAGGAAACTAGGTTACAAAAGCCAACTTATTTTGAATCTTCTTTGGAATATGTAGAGCTATTTCTATCCACATTGGGTTTCCTTATATAATAACATTTTAATCCTCCTCTCAGTAATTTGACATGAATGAATTTTATTCCATTAATCACTAGAAATCTTTTGTTGTCATTGTTTGTTTGTTTTTGTTTTTTTGGTGGCATGCGGCATCTTAGTTCCCCACCCAGGGATTGAACCCATGCCCCTGTAGTGGAAGGGGTGGAGTCTTAACCACTGGACCACCAGGGAAGTCCCATAATCACTGGAAATCTTGATACTTAACTGTATTCATTCAATTTCTCGTTTTCCTCAAATTACACAATAGTAAATGAGAGAAGACATGATTGGTACTGTAGTTGACTTTGGAGGGGGGCACATCAGTCTTAACACCAAATTTTTTTAAATTTTTGAGTAAGAATTTGTATAGACATTATTGAGCTTTCATGCATGAAAAAAATAGCAGTTATCTTGGGCTTTTTTCCCTTTCATAGCACATCTGGTAATATTTTCTCAGTGCTGGTGGTTATTTTTTAAAATGTGGGTCTGGACACAGTTGAGAGCTAATTTCTTACTCCTCTTATTTCTGATAATAGACTATTATCATTAGGGTCACCCCTACTTTTAAAAAAATAGCTTTCAGTACTCAGGATTTAGACATTTGTAGTCTCTAAATCACCTCAAGTAATATTAATTAATGGTCTTCTAGAAGCAATTTAAAGGAGAAAAGCTAAAGATAGACTGGGATTCACTATGGTCACGTATGTACTAGGAGATGGTGCGATATAGTATAAAGGCACCCTGGATTTCTTAGTCAGACTTGGATTAATACCTGTTCAGCCCCTGCCCTTTTGGACAATTCATCTCATCCCTGCTCCCTGCCCCCTTCCCCATATCAGTTTTTGTTAAAGTCCAGTCTAGCTCTGGTAGCCCTAGGGAGCAAAACCTTCATTTAGAATCAATCAGAACTGTTATTGGGTAGAGCTGTTGGGAGTGGGCAGGGTTGATGATATACCGTATAAGGGGGAAGGATGGGTATTTCATGATTATTAGCTACGAAGCAGGATACTAAGTGACCTGACCTAGTCAGCAGAGCTGGCCTGAATATCTGGCAGCTACTCTTTGTCCTGTGTTCATGCCAGGAACAGTTAACTGTTTGCCTTTTGAGTGGACTGGTTATTCTTAGTGAGTTCATTGACAGAATTAGCTGATCATGGTAATGATTAACCCAAGGTCAGTTGTGGCTTCATTCTTTACCTGTACCTATGCCTTTGCTGCTTTCTTACCTTGTGTTGAACACTGAGGTGAGGTATCTGGCTTTGGAGATTCCATTTGGAAGTAGGAGATAATTGGTTTCATTTCTAGGCTCTGGGGCAGTGTTGGTTGTGCTGCTGTTGGTATTGAGGCTGGCTGTTTTCCCAACAGGTGGCCTATACTGTATATGCCTTTTCCTATTTTTCTGTATTATAGAAAATTCAGAGACTGATGTAAGAGGTATGCTGGTAGGCAAAATATATTCAAGTAGTATTAAAATTGATATCTTTTGTCTTTGTGTGTGTGTACCTGCGTACAGGTTTTGCAGACTTTGGGCACAGAAACTTACCGGCCTAGTTCTGCCTCGCAGTGTGTGGCTGGTATTGCTTGTGCAGAGATCCCAGTGAACCAATGGCCAGAACTCATTCCTCAGCTGGTGGCCAATGTCACAAACCCGAACAGCACAGAGCACATGAAAGAGTCGACATTGGAAGCTATTGGTTACATTTGCCAAGATATAGTAAGTGCTGTATCTAACTTATATACCTCTGATTCCCTCTAGTTGTAACATGCCTGGTATTAGAATTATTCTTAATCATCATGAAAAAAACCAAGCTATTGCAGAGTGTTTTGAAAGTAGGGCTGCTTTATTTGTTATTTTAGACTTCTATATTTAGGTAGTTAATTTATCCTCATATTGCTAAGCATGCCCTAAAGAAAAGAGACTTAAGGTTTACAAACTGAAGATGGAAATCCCTGTATGGAGGGGCATAGATATTCTCTCCTCTCCTTGATCTGATCGCTTTCTGAAGATCCTCAATGTACCAAGGATGCTGTGTTACTTTTTCAGTTACTATTTTACAGAAACAGTTTGCCAGCTTTTGCTGTAGTGGTTTAACCACTGGAGCCACAACACAGTATGTTAAATGCAGCCCTCCTTGGACTGTTGTTGCTGCTGAGGTTACTACTCTTGGTGTCTGTTTTGATATACAGATTTGATGAAGCAAAGAAGTCCACAGCACTTGACCTGGACTTAGACTCCATAGATGTGCCCAGGTGTTGATCCTTGGTCCTCAGATGTTCTGAAGCTTTACTTCAGTTGGTACAGATGGCCTGGAAAAAAACACCAGACTGCCATCTCCATTTGCACAGAAGGGGAAAAAAAAAGCCAGCATTACTTCATGCCCAGAGTCATTATGCTAAGAAGCAGAGATGAAGTTGATGAGTTTAACTTGTTTCAGTTCAATTTTGGACTACCAGACCCTGGGATATTTTGCAGGTGGTTTGTCCCTAAATGGAAATGTGTGGGAAAAGATCAGGAAAGTCTCATGATACTCTCTCAAATAGATTTTACAGTTGAAAGGACTGCTGATTAGTCATGAGCTCAATTATTATATTCACTGCACTTCTCTGCTGTTTCAGGACCCAGAGCAGCTACAGGATAAATCCAATGAGATTCTGACTGCCATAATCCAGGGGATGAGGAAAGAAGAGCCTAGTAATAATGTGAAGCTAGCGGCTACTAATGCACTCCTGAACTCACTGGAGTTCACCAAAGCAAACTTTGACAAAGAGGTAAAAGTGTCTCTTGATTAAAAGGTGTAGGTTCAGAGGGTGAGGCGTGAGAGTTAAATGAAAGTTTTGTTTTGTTTTAAGTTTATGACTTAGAAGGTACCATCTTGTTTAGAAGCATTTATTTCCCATCTAGTTAAGATTTGTGTTGTGTGAAACGGCCATGGAGTAGGTGTTTGCCATTTCTCATCAGGCTTTTGGGAATAATGTGGTCTAAAATGTTTCTAGGTTTAGGTTTTCCCTTTTGCAGTCTAAAGTGTGAGTATGCTTTGGGATTTTTTAAAAAATATTATGCAAATTGGGCTGTTTCATACTTCCTTAGGAAAGTGCTTTTGAAAATTAATACATAAAGTTTATTTTGCCTGAAAGTATTTCCCTTTATTATTTATTTTTAGTTGTGTTAAAATGTACAGTAA
>NW_021146994.1:0-25000 GCF_002837175.3 Physeter macrocephalus
GGCCCCCTGCATTGAAAGCGTGGAGTCTTACCCACTGGACCGCCAGGGAAGTCCCTGTGGTTTTAACAGAGGGTTAAAATGCACAAAACCATCAGGTTGATTTCTCAGTCTGTTGGTAGAGAGACTGTAACGTCACGTAATAGTTCATGGATTTCAGAACCACCAGTTCGCTGCCCCAGTGTTGTGCAGCAGAACCGCTCAGCAGTGTGGGGTCAGCAAGTCCTGGCTGACACCTGCTTTGGGGCATGGGGCTGCCACCCCGGGTGGGAAACGGCACAGTCTGGGAGGTGTCCTGGGTTCTAGCTGGGACCAGAGGTGAACCCCTGCCTTCTTCCACTGTCAGCAGTGTGACCACCTGCTCAGCACCTCAGCCGGTGCGCTGGCCGAGTGGCTGAGGTGGGTTCGACCTTGCAGTCACATTCCCGAGATCTAATACCACACTTGCGTAGCTTTCTAGAAGACTGCAGGGCAGGGAACATAGCACGCACAGTGTCGTCATCCCATCGGGAGGACCAGCGCCCAGGTACCCAGTACGGCTGCTGCAGCCCAGAGCTCAGAGGCCTAGGGGTCACCTTGATGCAGAGACACAGCAAGCTGGGGCTCCTACCAGGATGCTTTACATCAGAGTCATGGAGGGCCAGGATCTGCCTGCCAACTTGGGGTCAGCCCCATGCACTAGTGTTTCACCTTGGATGGGGCAGACACGACATCCCACTTCTAGCTCCACCCTGTATGAGATACCTGGACTCTGAGATCGTTTCCCCAGGCAGTGGTCTCCCCGACCAGTGGTGTTGAGGGTGACTTGCCTATTCCTCTGAGGGCCACTCAGGTCCTCCAAAGTGACCTTTGTGTGTAAGACGGAGCCTGGAATTTAAGGCAGGCCTGTTCGGTATGACTTTTCAAATTTGCTCTCTGCCCAGCTATTGTGGCAGGATAGGTAACACACAGGATCTGTTTCTTTTTTTTTTTTTTTTTTTTTTCCGGCTGCACAGTGTGGCTTGTGAGATCTTAGTTTCCCGACCAGCGATTGAACCCGGGCCACAGCAGTGAAAGCACCGAGTCTTAACCACTGGACTGCCTGGGAATTCCCAGGATCCGTTTTACGTACACAGAGAGGTAGAGACGGCTCTCGGTGATTCCTCTAGCAGGTGACAATGACAGACAACCAGACCTTATAAATCACCCAGGCCACGGTGTACAAACTGAAGATGCTTCCAAACCAAACAACTCTACATTAGGACAATACCTGCAATCTACTAAAAACTTCCCCGGTGCATCTTATTCAGATTATCTAATATCATCTTCACAATGACTCCACGAAGAGGGGGAGACTTACCATTTTATAGACGAGGAAGCTGAGGCTCAGAGAGACTAGGTCGTTTGTCCAAGGTCATCTGGCTGGTCTGTGGCAGAGCCAGGATTGAACCCAGGTCTGCCCAACCCCGAAGTTTGTGCCGTTAACCAGGGATGACACATTACAGTCTTGCTCTTCACAATGTGGTCCCTGCACCAGCAGCACCTGGGAGCCTGGTAAATTGCAGCATCGAGCCCCACGCGGGACTGAGTCAGAATCTGCGTCTGTCAAAACCCTGGGTGAGGGGCTTCCCTGGTGGCACGGTGGTTACGAATCCGCCTGTCAATGCAGGGGATACGGGTTCGAGCCCTGGTCCAGGAAGATCCCACACGCTGTGGAACAACTAAGCCCGTGCGCCACAACTACTGAGCCTGCGCTCTAGAGCCCGCGAGCCACAGCTACTGAAGCCTGCGCGCCTAGAGTCCGTGCTGTGCGACGAGAGAAGCCACCGCGATGAGAAGTCCGTGCACCGCTATGAAGAGTAGCCCCCGCTCGCCGCAACTAGAGAAAGCCCGCGCGCAGCAACGAAGACCCAACGCAGCCAAAAATAAATAAATCAATCAATTAAAAAAAAAAACAACCCTGGGTGATTCACGTGCAGAGAATCTGAGAAGCGCTGGGCCCACAGCATTACTATTTGTTGGTTTTACCAAATCTTTCCCGTGTAGGCTTGAACCACCAAGTCAAGTCCCATCCCTGGGCCATATATCCTCTGAAAATGTTAGAATATGTAAAAAAAAAAAATTTGAGTCCAATGGCCTGGGTTAATTCTCTAGCAGAACACCTTGATGGTTTGATGATTCTGAAATAGCACTGCCAAACAAGCGCTTACAGAAGCTCAAGCAAAGCCTTAAAACACGGCGATAAGGGGTGCATTTCCACTCTGAGAAGTGAAAATCTGATGATGCCTTGAATTATAGTGAATAAAGATTAATTCCAGGCTCCACTTAGAGGAAGCTTTCAGGCCAAGTGGTTTGGACATAAAAGCACTTGCCCTAACGTGCCAGGTGAAAGGCGTGACAAACTCTATTGCTTGGTGTCAATTACGTTTATAGGCCTGTCCCCAGGAGCACTAGGAAAATGTCACCGGTAACGCTGATACATCACCAGCTGGGGCTCTGTCTGCGGGGGGGGTGTGTGTTCTATTTTGAAGACTCATTATTAATAAATCCCATCATGATCTGCAACTCTGCCTGATTATGGCGAGTCTATCAGGGATTTTTTTGTGTGTGTAGGAACCTTGGAAAGTGGGAGTAGCTCAAAGGCTATGCATCTCAAACCACTGTGTTCACAAATCACCCGGGGTCTTGTCAGAATGCAGATCTGACTCCGGTCTGGGCTTGTGTTGCTGCTACATGTTTAACAAGCTCCCAGGTGATGCCACTGCCGCCGGCGCTGCCGGTCCAGGCACCGCACTGTGGGGATGTGGGAAGAGCACAGGCCCGGGCTGGGAGCCTGACTCTGCCACTTGGCAGCTGTGTGATGGTGGGAAAATTGTTTAACCTCTCTGAACTTCAGATTTCTCACATTTATTTATTTATCTATCTATCTATTTTGGCCACACCACGTGGCATGCAGGATATTAGTTCCCTGACCAGGGATCGAACCCGTGCCCCCTGCAATGGAAGCATGGAGTCTTAACCGTTGGACCACTAGGAAGTCCCAGATTTCTCACATTTAAAATGGGGATACTTCCTCCTCTTGGGGTCTTTGTAAGATTTAGAGATGATGTGTGTAGACTTCCTTCCACTCCCAGAGGGAAGGGCTGGGACTCATTCTCCTGCACTGCTTTCATGGCAGGTACAGCTGAGGCCCATTTTTCTTTCCTAAAGTAGCTAATTCTCTTCTTCCAGGTCACGGTTCCTCCACCTTGGCACCACTGACATTTTGGGTTGGACCATTCTTTGTTGGGGGGGCTCCCGTGCAGGACAGGATGTTTAGCAGCTTCCTTGGCCAGTGGCACCCATCTCCTCGGGCAGTGACCACCCAAAATGTTTCCAAACTTTGCCAAATGCCCCTGGAAGCAAAACTGCCCACAACTGAAAACCACCATCCTAAGCAGTAATTCCTACTAACGATTCATTCAACAATATGTGCCGAGTACCTACTTTGGGCCAGTATCATGTGCCAGGAATACATTGGTATATAAGACAAACAGGGTCCCTGACCTCATGGAGATTTTTCCCTTTTGGAGCCTTAGTCTTCTCAACTGTTCAATGGGTCTAACCAGGCTGCTGACTTCCTAGAGTTGTTGGGAAAATGAAATGAACGGAGACCTGCAAAAGCCTAGCCCACGGTGCCAGGATAAGCCAATGACCAGGGGCGGGGGGTACGACGGGCCTGGCAATCGGACCTGTGCTTGGGAGAAGCGACGTGAGCAGGAGTAGCTGAGCTGCAGCTGGAGGGGCAGCAGGGGAAGCGGGCAGGAGCAGCGAGACAGGGGAAACGGAGCCTCAGGGAAGGTGGGAGGGACCCTAACTGGAAAGAAGGAGAAGGAGGGAGAGGTGGTGGGAGGGGCATAAAGAGACAAGGTAAAGGGGGAGAGCAAGAAGGTAGGGGGTGAGATACAGCAGAGGTGCAGACAAAGAGATCAAAAACCAGACAGACAGACAAACACGTGCACAGGTGGCGCATGGTGGAGAGACTGAGGGGACAGGGGGAACAAGGCCAGGCTGAGGAAGGGACACGCCCTCGAGGCAGGTGGCTGCGTGGACCCCGGCCCTAGGCAGCTGCAGGACCCAAAGGAGCGGCTTTTACGTTTGTTCTACGCACACCCGATTTTGGTTACAAAGGGTTAAAACACAAAACAAGGGCCACCGCCAGAGGCGTCCAGTCTGGGAGCTCCTGCCTCCTCCTCTGAAGGGGCCCCCAGCAGAGGGACAGGGACAGGGCACACGCAGCGTGGAAGGCAAGGAGGCTTCTGTGCCCCATTCTGCGGGGTGGTACTATGGCAACTGTGAAGATGGTATTAAACTCATTTGTAAGCAGTTAGAAGAAGAGAACATAAAAGACTATGGGTGCAGCCTGGGGCCCCTGCCCCAAGGGAAGCACCTGGGTAAGGTCATCAGCTCCAGCGGAACCAAGCTGAGAACACCGCCCAACTTGACAAAGCAGCTCTCAAACACCCTGCAACGCCTACTCCAAGCCGGCAGCACAAAACCCACATGCGACCAAATGGACTCCCAGCCTAGGGCAGTGACGATCTCTGGCTGCTGCTGGGAAGCAGAAAACCGTATTGGGTCGCACAAGGCCCACTTGCCGTATTTTTTAAACAATAAAATCTCAAGCACATTACTTTGTGAGCTTTCAATTTTATTGGAAACATCACAAGAAGAGTCAAGAAACTGTGTCTGCAGACACGATGGGTTCTGTTACTGGTTCCACAAAGACCTTCCAGAGCTCCTGCAGCAGAGAGAGGAGGAGATTCTGAGATGTGCAAATGAGACTTCACCATTCCATAAAGGGACGTAATCAGCAGAAGGGAAGCCCCAAACAAGAGGCGGAAAGCGGGCAGCGTGCAGGCTACTGCGAGCATGGGGAGGCTCTCCTCTCCTCTGGGCTGCTCCGCGGAGGAGGAGCGGGGTGCTGAGTCCTGGCACTGATCTGAGAGGCATGAGGCTGCCACACTGTCAGAGGGACCAGGATGGCCACAAGTCGCACACCTTCTCCATTCTGGGAGCCGTGTAGCAAGGCTGCTGGATTTTGAGAGGGGCTGATTTCTTGGCTGCGTGATGCTCCTCTTAATGCTGGCAGGTGGAGAAGGCACAAAACACGCCAAGTTCTTAGTGGGAGCCTGGCACCCTCACTAGCAGGAGGGGCCTGGGAAGCTCAGAGGCCGCGGAGCGACGAAGGGAAGGCCCTCCTTGCACATGGAACCGCACACACGAACGAACGCAATGCCGCGCTTGCTGGGGGAAGGGACCGGAGGGCGAGCTGAGCAGGCCCCTCCTCCTAAGAGCCAGGCCGGGTCTCCAAAGACCCTGACAAAGGGCGGCCGCAGACGAGAGGCCAAGAGAACGAAAGGCCTTGGGACGTATACAAATCCAGCTCCTACGAAGTTTAAGGGATTTTATTTTATTTTTTAATTTTTTAATTTTTTTTATTTTTTATTTTTTTTGTGGTATGCGGACCTCCCTCTGTTGTGGCCTCTCCCGTTGCGGAGCACAGGCCCCGGACGCGCAGGCTCAGCGGCCATGGCTCACGGGCCCAGCCGCTCCGCGGCATGTGGGATCCTCCCAGACCGGGGCGCGAACCCGGTTCCCCTGCATTGGCAGGCGGACGCGCAACCACTGCGCCACCAGGGAAGCCCCTAAGGGATTTTAAAGGGTCTTCTGACTTTCCAGATTTCCCCCTGGTGCTGGTTTTAAAACTGTAATAGGAAGTGATTAACCCCAGCCCTGCCCTTTCCTGGCCGGGACTCACCTTGCCTCTCGCTGAGACAGCCGGCACCTAGAGCATGTCATCGGGGTTATTGCTCAGAGGCCTAGGTGACGGGACTCCACTTGCCCCGTCAGATGGGCCATCGGCCATCAGGCAAGCCCGCCTAGGCCACGAGGCCACACACTTTCACAGTGAAGACGTGGCCGTTGGCACTGGGGCTCCCGCATCAAGATCTTCAGCCCAGTCAAGAGCAACCCACACGCAATGCACCCCCCCCGCCCCCGCTTCCCCTGGAGTCTGCACTGCCCGCGGCGAGAGGAAGTGCTCTAAGGCCAGGTGACCGTTGCCCAGGCAGGCCCTCCTGGACCTGGAGAGAGCCCAGCGTCGGGGTCAGCGGGGAGAGCGCGGACCGGGCTGGACCTGGAGGCTGGCTCACGGCCTCCTCCAGCTGACAGCCTCACGCCAGAACAAGTTGCCCTTGGGCGGGCGGGCGCACCTACCAGCTGCTGGATGCGCTCGTAGACCAAGAGCTGCGGGAAGGAGACGTCCACCGGCTCCACCACGAAGCGCAGGCGCCCACCGGTCAGCCCCTCCAGTCGCCGCAGGCATGAGCGGAAGTGGTCGTAGGCCTCGCACGTGACGTCCAGGTGCCGCAGCGTGAAGTTCAGCCTGTGCACAAGCCGCGACACACACACTGCCTGTCACCACCAGAGGCTCTGCTGCTCCCTCCCGTCACGGTGCTGGATTTTAACTGAGCGCCTCCTGCGTGCTGGGCGCCAGTGCGCGGCCTTCCGGCATCTGCAGGAGAGCCTGGGAGGTGGGGCCAGCTACGGCCTCCGCTCCGGCAGGGACTGGGGCTCAGAGAGGGGGAGGCACGTGCCCAAGATCACACTGGAGTGATCGGGTCCATACGTTGCCACTGGTCACATGGACCCTGAAGGGGGTCCTGGACGTCATCGGTGTAAACAACGCTGCAACAGATGTGTCCATCTGGACGGCTCTGTGCACGGCTGGGATCGCTTCCTCAGGGCCGGTTCCAGATGCTGAACTGCTGGGTCAATCAGTGTGTTCACACATGTAAAATAGATATAGCTAGTGGGAAGCTGCAGTATAGCACAGGGAGCTCAGCTCGGTGCTCTGTGATGACCTAGATGGGGGGGATGGGGGGGAGGGAGGTCCAAGAGGGAGGGGGAGGGAGTGGAGGGGGGTCCCAAGAGGGAGGGGATATATGTATACATATAGCTGATTCACTTTGCTGTACAGCAGAAACTAATGCAACATTGTAAAGCAATTATACTCCAATAAAATAAAAAATCAGTGTGTTTGGTTTTATGGCTTTTGCTATATGCTCTAAATTGCCTTCAGAAAAGCTGTGGGCTATCACAAGAATTAGAGGAAAATGTGTGTAGGGGGCCCAGCACCGAGTCTATCACAACACGGTCACTCCATCAACAAGAGCCCTAACGTTTCAGGACATCCGGGTGGAAACGCCCTGGAGGGGCTCTGACTGTGTCAGGGCAAGAGCAGAGGCCCGGGGTGCGGAGTGGACATGTGTCTGGGCTCTGACGCACTCACTGCCAAGCCATGGCCTGGACGGGTCCCTGACGCCTCAGCTCTCCTCCCGTCGGATGTGCGATGGGGATGGCAGTGCCTGCACACGGGGTTGGTGAGCGGATTAAACAAGGCCACGTGTGTAAAGGACCAGCAGGCCCGGCCACGGCAGGTGCTGGATAAGCAAGTGATGAGGACGACACCAGTGAGGACGCATCTGGAAGGTGAGAGCCTGGCCCCGCGAGGAGCTCACCTCTTTTCCACAGAGAAGATGGCGGTGGAGGCGTTCTTCAACCTGTGAGCCAGTCGGCACACTGTTTTAAACAGAGCATCAGTTAGGTCATCGTCGTAAAACACTGTGGGGAAGGAAACAGGCAAGTATCAGAGAAAATGATTCCTCAGTGGGCCCCACGGACGGAATCTTTGATAAACATGAACAGCCACAGCGCTCAGAATGAAAGCGGCACGGAGCCGTGGTGGGAGCTGGCCCGTGACGACGTGCGGTGACACCAGCTGTGCCGCGGAGGCGCCCTCACCTTCAGCCGCGAGCAGGATGGTGGTGTGGCCGTACAGGTCGGAGATGTCCTCCTCCGACCAGCTGAAGGGGACCTCGGGATCTGTGAAAGGGGAAGGACACCTTGGGCTCAGCCCTTTCTCTGTGGGCCACCAGCTCTCACCAAGATAGGCTGAAAGAAGCTTCAGGAGAAGAAATGGGGTCGGGTAAGCTCGGTGCAGTGGGCGCCACCAGGCAGCCCCGAATCCCAGCGGCTCCGCCACACACGTGGAAAACTTCAGGGCAGGAGGAAAACCCGCCCTTTCTGCCGGGGCGGCTACCTTATCCATGTGGGCCTGAACTGATGACTCGGCCAGTAGCCTGTGCAGAAAACGATCTCCACCTCTGTCCATGGCATTCCTGCCCCCGTGGACTTGCTGTGTGACCCCAAGAAAGGTGCTTCACCTCTCTGGGCTGCAGTGTTTGCACTAGAATGGGCATAACAATGCTTCCCTCACAGGACTGTCGGGGAGACCAAAGGACCTCAAGTGTGCTAGGTGCTTGCCAGGTGACAGGCACTCAACAAACAATGATTTTCCTCACCTGACATCTGACAGGGAAAAGAAAAGTTCTTGTACAAAGAAAGAGCAAAGGTGCAGGTCTGAAACAGTCTGCATAAGGAATTTAGACATCTCCCCCACCCAGCAGCCCCTGAACCCCTGGGGCCGACTCCCTGCTGCAGGCAGAGGACGGGTGCTAAGCAGGAGGCTGCTTCCTGGCAGACAAACGGTCTAGGCCCTGGAGTCCCAGACTTGGGTTCACACCCTGAGCTGCCAGGTACCTGTGACCCTGGGCAGGCACTGAACCTCTCTGAGCATCAGTCTTCCCTGGAATTAGGGACTACAGGACCGACTGGACAGTGATACTGTGAGTCTGAATGATAGGATGAGTGTAGGGTGCCTGGCATGCAGCACCAAGAATGGCAGCTGTCACTCATCAGCCAATGGAGCTAGGACTCTGCTGGGCGGTCAAGGCCACAGGGCTGATGGCCTGGGGGCAGCGCAAGGAACCACTGAATCAACTGGGACACGAGAGAAGAGGCCACGCACCTGTGCAGAGATCGTCTTTCAGCCAGTCCAGTTCCTTGACCTTAATCACACCGCCTGCAAAACAAACACAAGCGGAACTCCCCAAACTCTGAACACAGTTAGGAAAGAAGATAAAACTTCCCACTGCACACCAAGATCCATCCATCCCACATTTTGTGAGTGCTAAGCATCAGGCCCAGTGTCGGCCCAGGGAGCAGAGATTCATGAGGTACGTCCCTGTCCTAGGAGACCGGCAGGGAGCAGACACTGATATGAAAAGGACATGCCAGGTGCACGGGAGGAGAGGGCTCTCGTGTCGATGGGTGTCAGGGAAGGCTTTCAGGAGAAGGCACTTCACACCTGCTCCTTCCTTCCAGGCCTGCCGACGGCCTGCTGTGCCCTGGGCAGTCAACAAACATGACACAGGGGATCAGACAGGGCCCTGACCTCACGGAGCGTGGGGTCTAGTGGGGCGGCAGATGCCAATCAACTAGTCCCACAAACAAATGTCAAAATACCATGGTTCAAGGTGTAAGGAGAGTCTGTAAGGGGACTGTGATCTTGCCTGGAGGTCTGAGCATGACTAGGAAGAGCGAGAGGAAACAGGCAGGAGGAGAGAGCAGAGCAAAGGCCCCAAGGGGACGGAACCTTCAGCAAGGCCAGGATGGCTAGAGCGGAGGGAGCCGCTGTGGGGAAGGGGCTGCCGACGGGCAAGGGCCAGGCCCCACTGGGTCCGGACATGCCAAGGAGTTGGGTCTCTACTACGAGAGCAATGAGAAACCTCTGAAGGCTCTGAAGCCCGTGGGGCGATGACCCGGTCCGGGTCCGGAAGAGTGCCCCAGATCGCTCGGAGCAGGAGGCCTGGGCAGGCAGCTCCTCCGTCATGGCAGCTTACTCCGGCGGCGGGGCAGGAGTCTGACGGTCAGGCCGACAGGGCCGGGGCGCTCTGGGCAGAGGGGAGAGCATGTGAAGTGAGCCCGTGGCTCGCTGGAAGCAGGGCTGGACAGCGGGGCTGCCAGGACAGGAGACAGGAATAGCCGGCCAGGGCCAAACCAGGAGGTCTGGAGCCAGAGGAAGAGCTCGGGCTTCACCCCCGGAAGATGCTCAGCGGGGAGTGAAGGGGTCAGGTGCATCTTAGAAAGGTCACTCTGGATGCTTGGGCAGGTCAGACAGGAGCTGGGGAGACCAGGTAGGGCCCTGCGACCTGCAGGGAGGAGAGAGCGGAGGTAGGACATGGCTGTGGGAGTGGGAAGAGATGAGGCGAGGACAGAGCCGTCAAGCATCTGAAGTGACACGAAGCCAAGCCATCCGCTCCCTCCACTCATTGGGGTGTCCAGGGACGCAGGGAGAACCCCGCCTCCCAGTGTCGTGGTTCTGGGTGTCTGTCTCACCTGCAAAACAGGGAAACCTCCCTCCCGGCGGGGACCTGCTGGGTCTCACCTCCAGTGGCAGTCAGGTGGCTGTTAAGGGCAATGTTTCGCTGGCACATAGCCAAGAGATCTGCACCGACATCTGGAAAGACAGAAGGGCAAGCCATAAGGTGCCAGTCATGACGACACTTTTATCTCTGTGCTTCTGCCTGGAGAGAGCTGGTACCAACAGCACAGCTGCAGAAATGTGCAAAATTGAAACGCAAGTTTCTCCTGTGTGTTTTACACTATAATGAAATATGTTCACCTTAAGGCTCTTTCTAATGATCTCTGCCTTAAATCAGAGAAGACTGTCCTGGTGGGGACAGACTCTGCATTCCAGGGAAGGGTGAGAACTCCCAGCATCTTTAGAGCACATGACACATGCACACACTTCCCGAATCCACCCTCCATATTTCTAATGACCCTGAGCTGTGTCACAGTCCCATCACAGGCGAAGCGACTCAGGCAGTCACATGGCTGGGCAGAGGCAGGGCTGGGATTTGAACCCAGGTGTCTCTGACTCCAACAAGGCTCGCTCTTTGACACCCCAGAAAACTGACCGGAGCCAGGAGGGCGTTTGGATGTGATCGGTGGAGAGAGAGCACATTCAGGCAGGCTGGAGGCAGGCCCCCTGGTGCCTGCCTCACCGTCCCGCCATCACGTCTCCCGAGCCACCTGCTGCTCTGATGAGATGGGGGTTCCTGTCACTTGAGCAGACCTGAGTTGTAGCACAGTGTATCCTTGACGGCAGTGGGGGCACTGCTTTGCCAAAATTAACTTCCCATTAGGAGAGCGTGCATGTGGAGGGCACAGGGGGTCTTGCGAATGGCATTCGCCTGTCCACTGCAGACCTCCCGGGACTGGACCATCGTTTCCACCCCAGGGACCATGCAGAGCCGGGGTGTGTGGCGGGGGGGCTCTGCTCACCGAAGGGCCGCACCTGTCCCTTCTCCTGGGCCACTGGGTAAAGAGAATACTGATGTATGTGCCTGACAACACAGGACTGGGTCAGCAGTTTTTAAGCCTTTATGGTACTTTTTGTCAAAACAGATCTTGTGCGGGATTCTAACACGCCAAGCACATATGAGAGGAGCAGCGATGGCTGAGCGGGGGTGGGAGACCCAGAGCCCTGGGGCTGCCCCCGCCCTCCCCCCCTCGGCCAGCCCCCGAGGGAGCCCACAGAACCCTGCTCCACAGAAAACAGCCTGAGCCCCCCACATGATGAGAGGCACCATGCTGTGAGCCAGCGGCCATGTATGGGACCTTCGCCCAGCCACCTGACCTCAGCCTTACCCTGCCCACTTGGATGGAGGGGATGGTGACAGGCTCCCCGGCGACTGCCCAGGGTCACTGTGAGGTTAAAGGCGCTGATGCTCATGAAAAGGCTCTACTAACTGGAATGTGCTGACGGGATGCAAGCTCTCTTCCTCTCCAGTAAATCTCTATCAAGGGTGAGATAACTTGATTAGATGCTGTTGCCAGGCGCCAGGCACGAGCACAGCCCTGGGGTGTTGCTTTACGGCTTGACTCTTGAGAAGTTCACTGGCGATTTACACTGAATTGTCAAGGAGGAGTAAACAGGGTGGCTTACGCAGGGTATCTTAAAAGGACGCCCGACTCCCAGGCCACCCCTAGCTTCCCCTTTCCTAGCTCAGAAGCAAAAGACGTGCGCCACGAAAGCGTCAACTAGGAATCGACGGAATGCAAAGCACGCCAGCAGCACCACTTCCTGCCTAGCAGATATCGAAGATTTAAAACATAATGACACTAACAAAAATTACCTGATGAGATACTATTGCACTTTCTTATAAACTGGTATACTCTCCCCAAAAAAGCACGTCGGCAAATCTGGAGTGTAACTGACAGTACTGCACTGTGTCAATTTGCTGGTGTGATCCCCAAACTATGGTACAGAAGACGTTACCACTGGGGGAGCTGGGTGAAGGGTACATGGCACTTTCTATACTATTTTGGCAACTTCTACGTGAACCCAATATTATTTCAAAATAAAAAATTTAAAAAGCAATCATTTGACCGTAAGTATCAAAAGCTTAAGAAAGGTCCCACACGCTTCGAGGAATCTAGTTTAAGGATTATCAATGATGCACAAAGGTATTTGTTGCAGTGCAACAGACAAATGCAAACAAAACACAACACAACATATGAAAACAGCCAAAATGACCAGTAATATAAGAATGGTTAAAAAAAAAAAAAGGGACGAAATATTAGCTGGTCATTAAAAGTCATTTAGAAGTAATTTTTAATGACAGTGGAAAATGCTTTTTCCCTTTTTTGACATTTTTGGCAGGAGACAGCACTGAATATATACAGTTTGATTTCAGCTATTATTTGGGAATAGGTACACACAAAGGAAAAGGGAAAAACTTGTAAAAAAATATATATATACAAACGTTAAAAAATAGATTCTAAAGCTCCCTGAGTACAGCGACTTGATCTGTTTCATTCACTCCTGGGTCTCCCGCATCTGGAACTGTGTCTCGCATGTAGTGGGCACGCAATGAACTGCATATTGTTGAACTTATATGGGGAATGTAAAATTACGAGGAAATGTTATTTGCTGTTCTACAAATTTTCCACGGAGAGTAGGCAAGATTTCCATAATCAGAAAAACAATAAGAAGCTTGTTTTTAAGCCATATGAGAGGCATATCCCTCATGGCTTTCTGAGAGGTTTACTCTTTTGAGGGGTGTGAACAGAGGTACCGGCAGAACCGCCGGTCCTGCACCCGCCGGTCCTGCCGGGTCACCCTCACGTTGCTGAGAAAACAGCGAAGGGTGGAGAAAAGCAGCGAAAGAGGAGGGCAAAGTCAAGAGCAGCCAAGGTCCGGTGTCCAGTTTCCCTCCTCACTTTGTATCTAGTCAGCACACGCTCTGTGAAGAGCCTACTCCCCCTCAGCCTGAGACGGCGGGGCGTTACCTGTACAGTAGACGGTCTGCGCCACGGTGGCCGCGAGGATGCTGGCCAGCCCGGTGCCCGCCCCGAGCTCCAGCACCGTGCGACCCTGGAAGAGGTCCCGCTGGGACAGGATGTAGTCCGCCAGGAGCAGGGCGCCCCGCCACACCTGGAGGGGAGAGGGACCAGGAACAAAGGTGGCCTGCGGCTCCCGAGAGACCCTTCAGGGCCGTGGGAAGCGGACAGGACCTACCCACCTGCTTGCCAACATCCTCCAGGGGGGTGGCCATGGTGTGCTCTGGACGGGACAGAAACCGAGAGAGAAAGGGCCACCGTGAAAATGGGGATGGACAGAACAGAGACAGATGGGGTGCGGGGCAGGCAGCAGAAACACAGGCCAGGCTACAGTCAGGAGGGGGCATGTGAGCGTCACTCTCATTCAGATCCCTGGGTCTCTCTGCCCGCAGCCCGGAGACTCGGTCACAGGAGGACTTGGCCCAACTTAATCAAACACACATACCCCACACTCCACTTTTTTATGTTCAGTAACCGCATGTTACGATCATAATATATTTATGTTCTTTTGATCAACTGTATGGGAATAATAATCACAACTCATTCCAAAATATTTTCTTACACTCAGAACCACACTAGAAGTTAACAAAATAAGTTTCAGATTATATCCTTTTTAGATGAAAAATAAGTATGTTAGGAAGTATTCTCAAGCGCAAAATACATTAGGACAAAATCTGGTGCTGGTTGTTGGGAGGAGGGGGAGAGAACAGATCTATGAGATCAAGGAGAAAAGGGAATGATGGCAAACGTTTTGCTGTTAAATAAGAACCGGCTCTCGTATCTTTAAGCAAGATGGTGACGGCCATCAAAACACCACGACACACACGGCAGGGAAGCTTCACAGGTCGTCAGACTAGTTCACATCAAACCCCAGGCTCACGTCAAACCAGGAGCAGGGAGCGGGGCGGGGGGACAGCAAGGCTGAAGGGGTGTGTGTCTGTGTCTGTGTGAGTATGTGTGCAAGTGCGTGAGAGAAGAGGCCTCCTCGCTTTCCAGCCCTGCTCCGGACCCTCAGTGTCAGCTCCCCGCATCCTGCCCAGTCTCTGCAGCCCCACAGCGCACTGTCCCTGGCCCACTGGCCCCTGGCTGGGGCTCGCGTCTCCCCTCCTCCCATCTTTCTTTGTCTCCTTCCAGTTTGCCTGGCTGAGCCAGGGGCACCCTCCCACGGGGACCTCGGCCGTCTATGCCTGGTCTTTTCTCCAAGGGGGCCCGTGGACTTAAGTTTTGCCTCCAGCTGCATTTAAGGGGTGCTCAGCTTCCCTTGAGTGAGAACATGCACTGAGCTCAGGAAGACCTGCGTGTGACAGGCTCAGTCACGCAGTCTGGTCGGTGGCGTGAGTCACTGAACTTCTCAGCACCAGAGCCACAGTTTGCTCCTTTACAAGATACAGAAATAACATCACCTCATTCATGGGCTCAATGGCCTCCCTAACCAGGATCAAGGGCAGGGAGCTCAGCTCCTGCCCCAGAGGAAAGTCACACTTTATATTTAAACAATTCCAGTGGTATCTTAAGAACATAAAAGCCCAGCCTGAGGAACACAGGAGAAACTCCAGGGTTAGCAAATGGGGTTAGACAGACAGTCTTAGTATCTGAGCTGTACCCTGCCCCTACCAGGACCGTCTCTAGACCTGCAGGAACCCAGACTCTCCTCCTCAGCCCGTCTCCCTCCTCCACACTCAGATCAGTCCCGTGGAATGAAAGCTGACAGCAGCTCACGTTTTTTGAGCACCTACTATGCACCAAGCACTGTGTTAAGAACTCTACATGTGCCATCTCTCTCAGTTCCTCACAACCAGAGATTATACCCATTTTACTTACAAGAAAACTGAACTCTGAGAGGTTAAAGTACTCGCCCAAGTCACAGGCCAGTGGAAAAGGCACGTGATTCGGGATCCGACAGCCCAAGTTCTAGCCCTACCTCTTCTGAGTTCTCTTTGCGTCCCAGTTTATCTATAAAATGGGGAAAATGATCATAATTTACTTTGAACCTTGGGTCTGTGGATTCCTAGCAGGTCCGTGGATAAACTTTAGATTTTTGACAATCCCCTGAAGTAGTCTGGAAAACACATTCTCCTCCCCCTAAGGGAATTTGATTTTAATCAGTTTCTCAAATGGGTCTATAACCTTAAAAAAAGGCTGGGCTTACGAATGGGAGGAACAGGGTGGCCAGGGGAGGGACACCTGCTTAGCACCTGCTCTGCACCAGGCCCTGCAGGAGCACTTACTGGGCAGTATTTATGAAATCACCACCGAAACCCAGGGAGGGCAGCTTCCCCGACCCCGTTTCATAGGTCCAAAAACTTGAGGCTCTGGGTGGGCAGGATACTTCTCTGGGGTCCCCTGGCTTGTGAGGGGTGGAGGAGCTCTACAGGATCCTGAGACCAGGACCCCTTCCCCTGTGTCACATTTTACAGATGTGAGTGTACAGATGCAGATGGAATAATTAGGAGTTACTGCTTAAGCTCAGGTATTCAATGACCTTTCTATTCTCCTCCCTCAGGGCAGGTAGGGACCAAGTGACAGTGAGCTGAAAAGGAGGGTGAACTTCCAGGAGGCACACTGACCCTACCCTGCCCTGTGGGACTTTGTTCTCAGCTTGGAGGATGGGAAATTCCTGGAACATTAAACATGCGACCTGGAGACCAAACAGCTCGCTGCGAAGTCTGCTGCTCCCCTCCTCAGGGAGGCCAGTTAAGAGAGGGTTGAGGTAAAGGAGCAGTCATCGACCCCCAAGAATAAAACTTTCCAATGTTCTGATCACGTGACATGGGTAAGAAACATGGGCTGTGGTGTCAGACGGACCTGAGTGTGAGTCAAGACTCTGCCACTGACTAGCTGTGTGATCTTGGGCAAGTTCCTCAACCTCTCTGAGCCTCAGTTCCCTCCTCTGTGAGATGGGAATACTCATCCCTGGAAAGGCCATGAGGACCAGAGGTAATCCACAGAAAACAGAGTAGGGCCCCCACCAGGGTGGTCTAGAACCAGCCTGCCTGGTACCCAGCAGGCACTCGGTAACCGTCTGCTGAACAGATGACCGCATGGATATCAGAGCTG
This sequence comes from Physeter macrocephalus, assembly GCF_002837175.3. NCBI lineage: Eukaryota > Metazoa > Chordata > Mammalia > Artiodactyla > Physeteridae > Physeter > Physeter macrocephalus. The sequence continues at coordinate 16,324 of NW_021146994.1, forward strand.
CTGTTCCGTCTGGGTTTCTGAGAGCGCCCAGTGGACCCCATGTGCCTAACCCAGGCCAGTGTCGGGGGAGGCCTTTACCTGGGACCTCAGGCACCATCCAGGACCCTGCATCGCAGTGAACAGACTCACATCAGAGCAGTGCTGGGGATGGCCAGAGCTCTGGCTGTGGAGATGGATCACGTGGACTCAGAACCTTCCTCCCTGCCCCCAAACTGCACGGCCTTGGGCTCATCACTTCATTTGTAGGACCCCTCAGAGAGGCTGAGAAGACTATGTGAGGTGATGAAGGTGAACATCAAAGCACAATAGGTGCCTCATCCTCGCTGGCTTCCTTCCTGCCCTGGCTGCTCTCAACTCCTGGCATTTCCAGAGATCAAAATCCCCGAGTCACCAAAGCCCTCTGCCTGCCCCTACACCTGGGCATGGACGCTCTGGTCCCTGCCTGAGTGCCTGCTGAAACCTCCTTCCGCCCCACCTCTCCTGCCACTGCATCCCTGTCTCCTCCCACCCCCCACGCCCCCAGCTTCTAGCTCCCAGCTCCCAGCCCATCTGATGGGCCCACACACTCCTCCAGGTAAACTCTGGATCTCCCTCCCCCTCCCTCCCCCTCTGCCCTGCTCCAGCTCCAGAATCTGCCACGGCTCCCTGCTGCGGGCTCCTGCAGGCCAAATCTTCCACAAACAACCCCGCCCCCACCCTGGCAGGCTACGTAGGATCAGAGTACTGATGCAGGAGGCAGCAGCAGTGAAGCTTCCGGAGCAGGTGACGGCCAAGCTGGGACTTGTACAATCAGGAATGTGTTAGGGAGCGAGCCCTCTGGGAAGGAGGCAGAAGCAGAGGTGCGCAGGGAGAAAGCGCACGGAGGGTGAGCAGGTGAGGCTGGAGTGAGCTGAGGCTGGAGAGGAGGGCGGAGCCACCTCACACAGGGGCCCCGGAGCTATGCTGAGCGAGTGGACTGTGTCCTGAGGGCAGTGGGGAGCCACTGAAGAGTCTGGAGCAGGAGGGTGACCGGACAGCACTTTGGCAAGCTCCCCTGCTGGCAGCAGCACTGCTGGCTCCCAGTGTCTGGACGCCGGTTCTGCTAACCTGTCCTGCCCCGAGACGCCTGGACGGGCCCACGCTCAGCAGCCTTGTGCCCCGGCTGACGCTGTGGTGCTGCCGGGCGGCAGGTGAGCAGCCCTTTATTTACCTATTTTGATGACATCGTAGGGGCCACTCTCTTGTGCTTCGTCTCCCAGGACGTCGTCTTCCTCCTGCGTTAGAATCATGGGATGTACCTTGTCTCTCGGAGGCCCCGAGGGCTTGGAGGGAGAGGCAGCCCGTGGTCTTCTCACAACGTCCAAATCCCCATCCTCGTCCAGCTGAGCTGCCACCCCCTCTTGGCTGGTGGCATCAGCCCCAGCCTGGAGGGAGACTCCTTCACTGCTGCAGCCGCTCCCCGGAGGGGACCTGGCGGGAGGCGTCACCTCTGCGTGATGGGCTCTGTGATCGCCACCCTCAGCCCCCGAGTCTGCCTGAGAGGCTTGGTTCCACAGAAGCTTGAACTGGGACAGGAAGACTGAAAGGCAAGACAAAACACAAAAGCAGAATATTTCCAAACCGTCTCCTTTTCTATTTCCCTTCCTCAAGTTCCACCTGGGAAGAGTTTTAAAGGCCAGGTGAAAAAAAAAAAAGGACAAGGACCTACTGTATAGCACAGGGAACTATACTCAATATCCAGTAAATAAGCCATAGTGGAAAAGAAAAAAAGAAAGGCCGGGTGGAAATATCATAAAACCAGCAGAAAAGGTCTGTTTGCTTCGGCCGTGACGCTGCGGCCTCCAGAGCAGCCCCCCGCTGAGCACCTACACTGCAGGCACTCGGCTCACAGGACCTCATTTACCCCTTACAGTCGCTATGGAAGCAGCAGCGTCACTCTATTTTATTTAGTTTTTCTTTAAAAATCTTTTTGGCTGTGCCACACGGCTTACAGGATTTTGGTTCCCGACCAGGGATGGGACCCGTGCCCCCCGTAGTGGAAGTGCAGTGTCTTAACCACCAGACACTAGGGAAGTCCCAGTGTCACTCTGCTTTACCGATGTGGAGGCTGAGGCTCAGAGGCTGCGTGAGCTGACCGAGGTCACACAGCTGTGGGTGTGGCTGAGGCACAGGATTCAAAGCCAGGCTACTCAACCCCCGCGCCTCTGCCCTCCTCGCCGCACTGTTCAGCCTTAAGGCTGGGAGTGAGGACCAGGGTACTGTGTCCCTCACCACCTGGTGGCCAGAAAGTCACTGGGACAGGCTTTGGTAAGAGTATGGGTGCCAGGAGAGTTGGGCTGGAGGCAGGGGGGTGTCCTGGGCCAGAGACCTCCACGTCCCCCGACTGTCTGACCCCGGGGCAACTCACGTATCTGTTGTGAGCCTCAGTTTCCTGAATCCAGGAATCCAAACTGGGACATGAGGGAAAGGGGAGTTATGAACTGCACCAGAACGACAAGCAAATCCAGTAGAGTGATTGGAGCTGGGGAGGGTGGCCAGGGAGGGAAGAACGTTCTAGGCAGAGCGAAAAGCAACAGCAAAGGTGCTCAGAGGAAGGTACATGCAGTGTGTGAGGGGCGGAAAGGAGCAGAAAGTGGCCGCTGAGCAGCGAGGGCGCGAGAGAGAAGTGTGGACACACGGGCAGGGGCTGGGTGGGGCTGGGCCTCGCAGGCCAAGGTGAGGGCTCTGATTACCTTCTAAGAGCCAGGGAAGCCACTGGAGGGTCTAAATCAGGGCAGTGGTGTGGTTTGCAGTTTTCAAAGGACCCCCTGGGCTGCGGGGGAGAGGAGTGAGGGAGTGTGTGCAAGAGAAAAGGAGTCAGCCGGGGGTAGGGGCAGTGGGCTGGGGGAGTCCCCGGGCCCCGACTCCCCCACTGGCCCGTGGGCTCCCCCAAGGCAGAGCTCGACTCATTCCCTCGGCGTTCCCGGCATCGCGTCCAGGTCTGGCAGAGCAGGTGTTCGGGAAAGCACAGGGGTTTGCTCAGTGAAACAAGGGCACTTAAGAAGTGGTGTGAGGATAAGCTAGACAATCCAGTCTTCCCAATCTTTTCTGTGAGAAAGCAGGAAACACAATGGGCTCCCTGGGGTGCAGGGACCTTACCGGGCTGCCCCACGCCACTCAGCCGCACCATGAGGTGTCTCTGGTTCGGGGTGTGGAGGTGGACGTCTGACAGCACGGTGTCGCTTTTGAAGGTGATCTCGTCCATGGCCAGGGCGGGAGACGGCAACCATGGCCTGGGCTCCCCATCAACCATGGGACGGCAGCACCTGAGAGGCGAGAGCAAGTCCTCAGGACAGCAGGTCCCAGAGGGGAACAGTGTAAACGACCCCAGCCAGGTGGCAGAGAGCTCCCTTTTCAATCCTCTCTTAATTCTTCCTGAAGGAGAAAGTCTCAGAGCCTTGGCAAGGGAAGAGAATCCAACTAGAACTGTTATTTTGTTGTGCACTGTGTTCATTTTCATAGTAATCGTTTATTTATGGCAAGAGAGCTACATTGCCATTTATACTGATAAAGTTTTCCTTCCCTTTTTTATTTTTTCCAATTTTTTTATTATGAAAATTTTCAAATAGCAAGTTGAGGGCATAGCATAATAAACAGCCATATACCTACTGCTTAGATTCAATGATCATTAATGCTTTTTCACATGATCAATCAATCCATCTATCTAGCTTTTTTCTCCCCTGAACTGAGCACCTTCTAGACATCACACCATTTAACCCCTAAATAATTCTTCAGCATCTGTCTCCTAAGAACATGCTCCTACATAACCGTAAGACCATTAGCAGACCTAAAACAATTAACGATTCCCTTATACCATTTAAAACCCAGTTCATGATCAATTTTCTCCATTTGACACCCAAACATCTTTTGAAGCTAGTTTTTCCTAAACCAGTATTCAATCACAATTTATGCTTTGCATTTAGAAGTTGTTTTCCCTATAACCCTTTTCTTCTAGAAGTTGGCCGCAGCTGCCCATATATCATTTGTTTTTAAACCTTCTTTTCAAATTAAAAAAAAAAAGTGAGAGGATTTAAAGGAAAAGCAACTAAGGGAATCACTGTACAGGTGATACACAGATATGAAAAAATTATGAAGGCGACACAGCAATAACTAAAATTTGGAAAACCATGCTGGAGGCAAGGTAGTCAAAAACAGGAAGGCTTTCCCTCCGTCCAAATGTTCCACCTCATCAAAAAGCATTAAACAGCAGCAGCCGCGTGTAGACAGCCCTGAGCTGTGATGCTGGGCAGAGCAGGTATAAACCCAGTCTCCTACCTCCTTGCTACATGACCTTGAGAAAATTACTCCACCTCTCTGGACCCGTTTCTTCAGCTACATTCTCACCTTGCAGGGTTGGCAGTAGGTGGGGGGATGGGGGGAGATATGTGGGGGAGGGGTGTTAAGTGCTGAGCAGAGCCCTTGGTCCGCAGCAATTGTTAATAAATCCTTGGTTTCAGATGCTTGACCCAAACCTGCCCACAATCCCTGACCTCCTACAGGAACCGCTCCTACCTGGGTAGGTGTGTGCACTACGTGTGTGCCCCACGCATGTCATGAGACCTCTCGGGCCTCCATTTCTTCAACTGGAAAATGGATCGTCATAACCTAGGCTGTCCACAATCTGAGTCCACATAACCGGAATGCCTACATTTAAGTACTTTCCACGGGGAAGCAAAAGTACCAACACAAACATTTTTATAAGAGTCGCCCCTTGCTGGCTGGCTTTCCTACCTAACACTATAAGCCAGCACAAAGCAAGTGGCTTGTGAAGTGAGCCTGTGAATCTGGCAAATGGATGCAGGATTTCATGGTGTCAAAGAAAGCAATGGAGAAGAAATGCTCGACCCTCAGGCAAAAGTCCTCAACCAATGAGGACTGGAAAAATTAGGATGGATCCAGGAAGAGGATCCAGTATAAATACAGCTTAGACCTACCATGACCAATCGTTTTAAAGACAGATGTGGCAAAAAAAAAAAAAAAAAAAAAAGACAGATGTGGCTCTCCCGGGACTGAAAGAGGTCCTGGGGGGAAACATTGTAACCGCATACCAAATTTTCTTAAATACAGAGAAAAGCCAAACCCGTATTCTTAATTTCTAGTTGAAATTTCAATTTTAAAATCCAACCTGCACGGGTCTCCCAAGAAACACACTCTACAATGGAGTACTAGGTTAAGTGGATTCCCTTTAAGGGGCTTTTCCTAGAACCAGATCTCTGGGAATGCAGAGGCACTTTGTACCTGTCTCAGCATCTGTGTGAGGATTAAATGAGACAATGATCACTTTCAGGGTTCAGGACATAGTAAGTGCTCAATAAATGACAATAGGAAATATCACTATAGTGTTGATAAGAATAATTATTAAATGATGCGCTGGAAGATGTAATAAGGCATGCTGGATGGGCTTCAGTCCCCTCTTCTCACTGGGGAGGAGAAAAAAAGGACACCCCGACTGCAGATGGGACCTCTGCTTCCTCCTTTGGGCAGCTGACAAGTGTCCTTGGCTCCTCTAAGGCTGTGGGGGCCAGACGCAGCCGCTGTCATCCTAACCCTGTCAGGAGTACCCACTAAAAGCAGTTTGCTGGGATCTGGGGGTTGAAATGCCTCCCCGTCCCCCAGGCTTTATCTCTGCCAGGTGTCACAAGGTCATCAACAATCAGGAAGTAGGCGCGATTCTGGAACCGAGGCCCGGGTCTGTGGGGCAAAGACTTGGCCCTGGCCGCAGCGCGGAGCCGTAGTCAGGGGCTCCAGGGTCCTCGGCCCTCGGGACTCTTCGTTCTGTCTTGCCGCCTCCCTTAACTCCAGCTGGCGAGCTAAGCATTGCCCTCTCAAACTGCAGTCACAGCTCGGGCATCACCCTCCCTTCCTAATCCAAAACCGAGGGGGTTGCGTGGATCCCGAACGGAAAGCCAGAGGAAGGCATGGACTCCTTTTCCCAACACCCCAGCTTAGAAGGGGAAACTGAGGCTGAGTGGGGACTTAGGCTTCAGGCCCGTGGGAGCCCGCACTTCAAGGCCAGGCTCGGTGCCAGGAGGCTCCCTGCACCCTTCCGCGTGCCGCCGCCTCTCCCACGGGCTTACCCACCGCCTGCCGCTGCCTGAAGTCCCAACCGAAACCCTCAACACGGTGCACAAGCGTCCACCATTGCAGGCAGCCTGCGCAGGCGCGGCCCCACCCCTGCGCGTGCGTCCCTCCTCGTCGCCAATGACCACGCCTACCTGCCGAATCGCGCATGCGTGTCAGACTCGCTGGCAGACTGGTGCAGCCGCGAGGAGGTGAGTTTCGCGCCTGCACGGGTTTGCTCTCACCTGCCCGGGTTTGATGGGGTGGCCGGCCTGGGTGGGACGGGTCTGCGAGAGTGGGGCCGTTAGGTCGCTCCAGGTCACCCAGCTAAGTGGCAAGGCTTGGATTCGAACCCGGGTAATAGGGCTCTAGAGCCTGCGCTGTTAACCAGCATACTAGCTATATACTAATTATCGTTATCTCTGCTCTTAGTACTCATTAATATAATAGCTGGTACTCGTTTCATTCATTCATCCACTCGTCAAGTCTCCAGCACCAGGCGAATGAAGAACCTCAGGTTAATTAGCGTCTAACAGGAAATGAAATCTGATACAACTGTTGCACTTAAAGTAAGCTTCCAAGCACATAGGACCACAGATGTAAAATGTGCACACATTTACATGCACATACGGAGGGTCAACATCAGTTTCATGGATAAAACATGAGGGGGTGAGCAAGTAACATAAATAAGTGTTTTTAAAGGAAACAGATTGCTTCCTGAACTCCCCAGGACAGTACAGGGGGAGCAGGCTGGGCGTCTTGGGACCCCGTTCTAGTCTTGGTTGGGTTGTTCCCAGGGGATGTCTGGGTGCTAGGAGGGCACCGAGGAAGGTGGTGTAGACACCTCTGGGTATTTTGTCGAAAAGCTTGTGAGAATAAAGCAGGCAGAGCCATCTTTTAAAAACAAAAGTCAGATTACGTCCCTCCTCTGTTCAAACCCTTGGAGGCCCTCACCTTGGACAGAAGGAAGTCAGTATTCTCACAGTCATCCCCTCCCCATCTCATACCCGACTCTGCTCCCTCCTATTCACCCGGGAGGCTTCTCTCCAGGACACCCACCTGCCTTGTTCCATTCCCTCACCTCCTTCTGGCCTGTGCTCAGGCATCATCCTCTTCTCAGTGAGATCTTCCCAGACCATCCTATTTAAAATAACCGCTTCTCGGGGAATTCCCTGGTGGTCTAGTGGTTTGGACTCTGCGCTTCCACTGCTGGGGGCTCAGGTTCGATCCCTGGTCAGGGAACGAAGATCCCGCAATCCCCACGCCCTGGCCAAAAAAAAAAAAGCCACCTCTCCCCACCCAGGCACTCCCTGGTGCATAGGAGCTGCTCAAAAAGTTCAATTTGTCGAATGAAAGAAGAAAGGAAAGAGGAATGTGTGCTCATGGGGTGTGCAGAGAGGGTGGACAAAAGCAGATGTGATGTCACTGCCCATCTTTGGGCTGTCAGGATGTGTTAGGGAGCTGGACAGAGAGCTGCTGGGGGTCTGAAATGAAAAAAGGGCAACTCAGCCTTCATCTCTTGGCATCACGCCAGGTGTGTAATGGGAAAATTAGACCAGTGGGTTATTGATCCCTTTTCATTCTAAGCTAATTACATCATATAGGATATGAAGGGTGGCAGCCAGCCCTGCTAGAAGTTTCTAATGGACAGATGGAGGCTTTGCACTTAAACGGTTATGCAGGGGTCAAGTCCATGGAGTCCAACTGGCCAGCAGAACCTCATGACCTCATGAGATTTAATAAACAGAGGCGATTTGTCTCTAGTGTGGCGATCTTAATAACTGAACCGATATCCTGGCTATGTGTCTAAAGCCTTGAGTTGGTTCCTTACGAGTTTGCCACACAAAATAAGCTCTGTGCTTGCAAGAAGAGACTTTTGGGAAGGCTTTTCATTTATTGAATCAACAGATCTTCATTACACATCTACTGTGTATCATGCACTAACCTAAAGGCCAATGATATGCATTGGGTAGGACCAACATAATCTGTGTCTGCCACAGTTCACAAGGCATTCAGTTGCAAACACAGACAACCCTAAGATGGTGGCTTAAACTGATAGGGGCTTATTTTTATCTTCTAACAAGAATTTCTGAGGTAGGCAATTCAAGGATGGGGCAGCTGTTCAACGATGCTATCAGAGACTCAGACTCTTTTTGTTTTTGCCTTCCACCAGGAGGGTTAAACTCATGGTTGTAAGATGGCTGTTGTAATTCCAGACATCACGCCTGTATTACAAGTGGACCAAAAGCCTTCTCCTCCCAGGGCCTGGCCTTTTTTAAATTGGGGGAGCCCTTCCCAACAGACTCTTGCTTCTACCTCATTGGTCAGAATTATGTTACGTGGCCACCACTGGCTGGAAGGTACCTAGAAATGAGAAGGGGGAGGGGGATCAGAATGGTGTAGGATGAGCCACCCTCTAGTAACTACCATCCTGCTTGAACGTCCAAAGGAGCAGGCGGACAGGTAGCAAATGACTTCACCACTCGATAATCATTAATTACTACGGGGAGAGTCTCAGTGCTAAGATAGCATATGTTTTAGGTTGGGTTTCTTTCGAAGTAGACTCTGATATAAGGATTTGAGAGCCAGTAATTGTATT